>NW_027453933.1:0-119873 GCF_040206685.1 Ascaphus truei | reverse complement strand
GAGAGAGAGAGAGAGAGGGAGAGAGAGAGAGTGATGAGGGAGTGACAAGGAAAAGGGAGAGAGAAGGGAGAGAGAAGGGAGAGGGAGAGAGGAGAGAGAGAAGGGAGAGAGAGAGAAGGGAGAGGGAGAGACAGAGAGAAGGAAGAGGGTGAGAGAGAAGGGAAAGGGAGAGAGAGAGAGAAGGGAGAGAGAGAAGGGAGAGGGAGAGAGAGAGGTAGAGGGAATGACGAGGGAGTTATAAGGGAGAGGGAGAGAGAAGGGAGGGGGAGAGAGAGGGAGAAGGGAGTGGAGAGAGAGAGAAGGGAGAGGGAGAGCGAAGGAAAGGGGAGGGGAAAGGAAAAGGGAGAGAATGGAGAGATAAGGAAAAGGGAGAGAGCATGGAGAGGGAGAGAGAAGGGAGAGGGAGAGAGGAGAGAGAGAAGGGAGAGTGAGAGAAGGGAGAGGGAGAGACAGAGAGAAGGAAGAGGGTGAGTGAGAAGGGAAAGGGAGAGAGAGAGAGAAGGGAGAGGGAGAGAGAGAGGTAGAGGGAATGACGAGGGAGTTATAAGGGAGAGGGAGAGAGAAGGGAGGGGGAGAGAGAGAGAGAAGGGAGTGGAGAGAGAGAGAGAAGGGAGAGGGAGAGCGAAGGAAAGGGGAGGGGAAAGGAAAAGGGAGAGAATGGAAAGATAAGGAAAAGGGAGAGAGCATGGAAAGGGAGAGAGAAGTAAGAGGGAGAGAGAAGGAAGAGGGAGAGAGAAGGTATAGGGAGAGAGAAGGGAGAGGGAGATAGAAGGGGGTGACAAGGGAGAGAGGAGGGAGAGAGAAGGGAGAGGGAGAGAGAAGGAAAAGGGAGGGAAAAGGAAAATGGAAAGAGAGAATGGAAAGGGAGAGAGAAGGAAGATGGAGAGAGAAGGAAGATGGAGAGAGAAGGAAGATGGAGAGAGAAGGAAGATGGGGAGAGAAGGAAGAGGGAGAGGGAAGGAAGAGGGAGAGAGAATGGAGAGACAAGGGAGAGGTAGAAACAAGGGAGAGGGAGCGACAAGGGATAGGGAGAGAGAAGGAAGAGGGAGAGAGAGAAGGGATAGGGAGAGAGAGAAGGGATAGGGAGAGAGAGAAGGGATAGGGAGAGAGAGAAGGGATAGGGAGAGAGAGAAGGGATAGGGAGAGAGAGAAGGTAGATGTAGAGAGAAGGGAGATGGAGAAAGAAGGAAGATGGAGAAGGGAGAGAGAGAGAAGGGAGAGAGAGAGAGTGATGAGGGAGTGACAAGGAAAAGGGATTGAGAAGGGAGAGGGAGAGAGAAGGTAGAGGGAGAGAGGAGAGAGAGAAGGGAGAGAGAGAAGGGAGAGGGAGAGGGAAGGAAGAGGGAGAGAGAAGGAAGAGGGAGAGAGAAGGAAGAGGGAGAGAGAAGGAAGAGGGAGAGAGAATGGAGAGACAAGGGAGAGGTAGAAACAAGGGAGAGGGAGCGACAAGGGATAGGGAGAGAGAAGGAAGAGGGAGAGAGAGAAGGAAGAGGGAGAGAGAGAAGGAAGAGGGAGAGAGAGAAGGAAGAGGGAGAGAGAGAAGGAAGAGGGAGAGAGAGAAGGGATACGGAGAGAGAGAAGGTAGATGTAGAGAGAAGGGAGATGGAGAAGAAGGAAGATGGAGAAGGGAGAGAGAGAGAGAGAGAGAGAGAGAGAGAGAGAGATGAGGGAGTGACAAGGAAAATGGAGAGAGAAGGGAGAGTGAGAGAGAAGGGAGAGACAGAGAGGAGAGAGAAGGGAGAGAGAGAAGAGAGAGGGAGAGACAGAGAGAAGGAAGAGGGTGAGAGAGAAAGGAATGGTTGAGAGAGAGGAGGGAGAGGGAATGACGAGGGAGTTATAAGGGAGAGGGAGAGAGAAGGGAGGGGGAGAGAGAGAAGGGAGTGGAGAGAGAGAGAAGGGAGAGGGAGAGCGAAGGAAAGGGTAGGGGAAAGGAAAAGGGAGAGAATGGAGAGATAAGGAAAAGGGAGATAGCATGGAAAGGGAGAGAGACGGAAGAGGGAGAGAGAAGGAAGAGGGAGAGAGAAGGGATAGGGAGAGAGAAGGGAGAGAAAGGCAGAGGGATAGAGAAGGGAGTGAGAAAAGGGAGAGAGAAAGAAAAGGGAGAGAGAAGGGAAAAGGAGAGAGAAGGAAAAGGGAGAGAGAAGGAAAAGGGAGAGAGAAGGAAAGGGAGAGGGAAGGAAAAGGGAGAGAGAATGGAGAGACAAGGGAGAGGGAGAGACAAGGAAAGGGAGAGAGAAGGTATAGGGAGAGAGAAGGGAGAGGGAGAGAGGAGGGGGTGACAAGGGAGAGAGGAGGGAGAGAGAAGGGAGAGGGAGAGAGAAGGAAAAGGGAGCGGAAAGGAAAAGGGAGAGAGAATGGAAAGGGAGAGAGAAGGAAGATGGAGAGAGAAGGAAGATGGAGAGAGAAGGAAGATGGAGAGAGAAGGAAGAGGGAGAGGGAAGGAAGAGGGAGAGGGAAGGAAGAGGGAGAGAGAATGGAGAGACAAGGGAGAGGTAGAAACAAGGCAGAGGGAGCGACAAGGGATAGGGAGAGAGAAGGAAGAGGGAGAGAGAAAAGGGATAGGGAGAGAGAGAAGGGATACGGAGAGAGAGAAGGGATACGGAGAGAGAGAAGGTAGATGTAGAGAGAGAAGGTAGATGTAGAGAGAAGGGAGATGGAGAAAGAAGGAAGATGGAGAAGGGAGAGAGAGAGAAGGGAGAGAGAGAGAGAGAGGGAGAGAGAGAGAGTGATGAGGGAGTGACAAGGAAAAGGGAGAGAGAAGGGAGAGAGAAGGGAGAGGGAGAGAGGAGAGAGAGAAGGGAGAGAGAGAGAAGGGAGAGGGAGAGACAGAGAGAAGGAAGAGGGTGAGAGAGAAGGGAAAGGGAGAGAGAGAGAAGGGAGAGAGAGAAGGGAGAGGGAGAGAGAGAGGTAGAGGGAATGACGAGGGAGTTATAAGGGAGAGGGAGAGAGAAGGGAGGGGGAGAGAGAGAGAGAAGGGAGTGGAGAGAGAGAGAAGGGAGAGGGAGAGCGAAGGAAAGGGGAGGGGAAAGGAAAAGGGAGAGAATGGAGAGATAAGGAAAAGGGAGAGAGCATGGAGAGGGAGAGAGAAGGGAGAGGGAGAGAGGAGAGAGAGAAGGGAGAGTGAGAGAAGGGAGAGGGAGAGACAGAGAGAAGGAAGAGGGTGAGTGAGAAGGGAAAGGGAGAGAGAGAGAGAAGGGAGAGGGAGAGAGAGAGGTAGAGGGAATGACGAGGGAGTTATAAGGGAGAGGGAGAGAGAAGGGAGGGGGAGAGAGAGAGAGAAGGGAGTGGAGAGAGAGAGAGAAGGGAGAGGGAGAGCGAAGGAAAGGGGAGGGGAAAGGAAAAGGGAGAGAATGGAAAGATAAGGAAAAGGGAGAGAGCATGGAAAGGGAGAGAGAAGTAAGAGGGAGAGAGAAGGAAGAGGGAGAGAGAAGGTATAGGGAGAGAGAAGGGAGAGGGAGATAGAAGGGGGTGACAAGGGAGAGAGGAGGGA
The DNA here is from genome assembly GCF_040206685.1 of Ascaphus truei. NCBI lineage: Eukaryota > Metazoa > Chordata > Amphibia > Anura > Ascaphidae > Ascaphus > Ascaphus truei. The sequence goes on along the minus strand of NW_027453933.1, from coordinate 116,383 downwards.
GAGAGAAGGCAGAGGGAGAGAGAAGGAAAAGGGAGGGAAAAGGAAAATGGAAAGAGAGAATGGAAAGGGAGAGAGAAGGAAGATGGAGAGAGAAGGAAGATGGAGAGAGAAGGAAGATGGAGAGAGAAGGAAGATGGGGAGAGAAGGAAGAGGGAGAGGGAAGGAAGAGGGAGAGAGAATGGAGAGACAAGGGAGAGGTAGAAACAAGGGAGAGGGAGCGACAAGGGATAGGGAGAGAGAAGGAAGAGGGAGAGAGAGAAGGGATAGGGAGAGAGAGAAGGGATAGGGAGAGAGAGAAGGGATAGGGAGAGAGAGAAGGGATAGGGAGAGAGAGAAGGTAGATGTAGAGAGAAGGGAGATGGAGAAAGAAGGAAGATGGAGAAGGGAGAGAGAGAGAAGGGAGAGAGAGAGAGTGATGAGGGAGTGACAAGGAAAAGGGATTGAGAAGGGAGAGGGAGAGAGAAGGTAGAGGGAGAGAGGAGAGAGAGAAGGGAGAGAGAGAAGGGAGAGGGAGAGGGAAGGAAGAGGGAGAGAGAAGGAAGAGGGAGAGATAAGGAAGAGGGAGAGAGAAGGAAGAGGGAGAGAGAATGGAGAGACAAGGGAGAGGTAGAAACAAGGGAGAGGGAGCGACAAGGGATAGGGAGAGAGAAGGAAGAGGGAGAGAGAGAAGGAAGAGGGAGAGAGAGAAGGAAGAGGGAGAGAGAGAAGGAAGAGGGAGAGAGAGAAGGGATACGGAGAGAGAGAAGGTAGATGTAGAGAGAAGGGAGATGGAGAAGAAGGAAGATGGAGAAGGGAGAGAGAGAGAGAGAGAGAGAGAGAGAGATGAGGGAGTGACAAGGAAAATGGAGAGAGAAGGGAGAGTGAGAGAGAAGGGAGAGGGAGAGAGGAGAGAGAAGGGAGAGAGAGAAGAGAGAGGGAGAGACAGAGAGAAGGAAGAGGGTGAGAGAGAAAGGAATGGTTGAGAGAGAGGAGGGAGAGGGAATGACGAGGGAGTTATAAGGGAGAGGGAGAGAGAAGGGAGGGGGAGAGAGAGAAGGGAGTGGAGAGAGAGAGAAGGGAGAGGGAGAGCGAAGGAAAGGGTAGGGGAAAGGAAAAGGGAGAGAATGGAGAGATAAGGAAAAGGGAGATAGCATGGAAAGGGAGAGAGACGGAAGAGGGAGAGAGAAGGAAGAGGGAGAGAGAAGGGATAGGGAGAGAGAAGGGAGAGAAAGGCAGAGGGATAGAGAAGGGAGTGAGAAAAGGGAGAGAGAAAGAAAAGGGAGAGAGAAGGGAAAAGGAGAGAGAAGGAAAAGGGAGAGAGAAGGAAAAGGGAGAGAGAAGGAAAGGGAGAGCGAAAGAAGAGGGAGAGAGAAAAGGGAGAGAGAGAGAGAAGGGAGAGAGAGAGTGATGAGGGAGTGACAAGGAAAAGGGAGAGAGAAGGGAGAGGGATAGAGAAGGTAGAGGGAGAGGGAGAGAGAAGGAAGAGGGTGAGAGAGAAGGGAAAGGGAGAGAGAGAAGGGAGAGGGAATGACGAGGGAGTTATAAGGGAGAGGGAGAGAGAAGGGAGGGGGAGAGAGAGAGAGAAGGGAGTGGAGAGAGAGAGAAGGGAGAGGGAGAGCAAAGGAAAGGGGAGGGGAAAGGAAAAGGGAGAGAATGGAGAGACAAGGAAAAGGGAGAGAGATTGGAAAGGGAGAGAGAAGGAAGAGGGAGAGAGAAGGAAGAGGGAGAGAGAAGGAAGAGGGAGAGAGAATGGATAGGGAGAGAGAAGGGAGAGAGAAGGCAGAGGGATAGAGAAGGGAGTGAGAAAAGTGAGAGAGAAGGGAGAGAGAAAGAAAAGGGAGAGAGAAGGAAAAGGGAGAGAGAAGGAAAAGGGAGAGAGAAGGAAAAGGGAGAGAGAAGGAAAGGGAGATAGAAGGAAAAGGGAGAGAGAAGGAGAAGGGATAGAGAATGGAGAGACAAGGGAGAGGGAGAGACAAGGAAAGGGAGAGAGAAGGGATAGGGAGAGAGAAGGGAGAGGGAGAGAGAAGAGGGTGACAAGGGAGAGAGGAGGGAGAGAGAATGGAGAGGGAGAGAGAAGGAAAAGGGAGAGAGAAGGGAGAGGGATAGAGAAGGTAGAGGGAGAGGGAGAGAGAAGGAAGAGGGTGAGAGAGAAGGGAAAGGGAGAGAGAGAAGGGAGAGGGAATGACGAGGGAGTTATAAGGGAGAGGGAGAGAGAAGGGAGGGGGAGAGAGAGAGAAGGGAGTGGAGAGAGAGAGAAGGGAGAGGGAGAGCAAAGGAAAGGGGAGGGGAAAGGAAAAGGGAGAGAATGGAGAGACAATGAAAAGGGAGAGAGATTGGAAAGGGAGAGAGAAGGAAGAGGGAGAGAGAAGGAAGAGGGAGAGAGAAGGAAGAGGGAGAGAGAATGGATAGGGAGAGAGAAGGGAGAGAGAAGGCAGAGGGATAGAGAAGGGAGTGAGAAAAGGGAGAGAGAAGGGAGAGAGAAAGAAAAGGGAGAGAGAAGGAAAAGGGAGAGAGAAGGAAAAGGGAGAGAGAAGGAAAAGGGAGAGAGAAGGAAAGGGAGATAGAAGGAAAAGGGAGAGAGAAGGAGAAGGGATAGAGAATGGAGAGACAAGGGAGAGGGAGAGACAAGGAAAGGGAGAGAGAAGGGATAGGGAGAGAGAAGGGAGAGGGAGAGAGAAGAGGGTGACAAGGGAGAGAGGAGGGAGAGAGAATGGAGAGGGAGAGAGAAGGAAAAGGGAGAGAGAAGGGAGAGGGATAGAGAAGGTAGAGGGAGAGGGAGAGAGAAGGAAGAGGGTGAGAGAGAAGGGAAAGGGAGAGAGAGAAGGGAGAGGGAATGACGAGGGAGTTATAAGGGAGAGGGAGAGAGAAGGGAGGGGGAGAGAGAGAGAGAAGGGAGTGGAGAGAGAGAGAAGGGAGAGGGAGAGCAAAGGAAAGGGGAGGGGAAAGGAAAAGGGAGAGAATGGAGAGACAAGGAAAAGGGAGAGAGATTGGAAAGGGAGAGAGATTGGAAAGGGAGAGAGAAGGAAGAGGGAGAGAGAAGGGATAGGGAGAGAGAAGGGAGAGAGAAGACAGAGGGATAGAGAAGGGAGTGAGAAAAGGGAGAGAGAAGGGAGAGAGAAAGAAAAGGGAGAGAGAAGGGAAAGGGAGAGAGAAGGAAAAGGGAGAGAGAAGGAAAGGGAGAGAGAATGGAGAGACAAGGGAGAGGGAGAGACAAGGAAAGGGAGAGAGAAGGGATAGGGAGAGAGAAGGGAGAGGGAGAGAGAAGGGGGTGACAAGGGAGAGAGGAGGGAGAGAGAAGGGAGAGGGAGAGAGAAGGAAAAGGGAGGGGAAAGGAAAAGGGAGAGAGAAGGAAGAGGGAGAGAGAAGGAAGAGGGAGAGAGAAGGAAGAGGGAGAGATAAGGTAGAGGGAGAGATAAGGAAGAGGGAGAGAGAAGGAAGAGGGAGAGAGAAGGAAGAGGGAGAGAGAAGGAAGAGGGAGAGAGAAGGAAGAGGGAGAGAGAAGGAAGAGGGAGAGAGAAGGAAGAGGGAGAGAGAAGGAAGAGGGAGAGAGAAGGAAGAGGGAGAGAGAAGGAAGAGGGAGAGAGAATGGAGAGACAAGGGAGAGGTAGAAACAAGGGAGAGGGAGCGACAAGGGATACGGAGAGAGAGAAGGTAGATGTAGAGAGAAGGGAGATGGATAAGAAGGAGGAGGAGAGAGAGAGAGAGAGAGAGAGAGAGAGAGAGAGGGAGAGAGGGGGAGAGGGGGAGAGGGGGAGAGGGGGAGAGGGGGAGAGGGGGAGAGGGGGAGAGGGGGAGAGGGGGAGAGGGGGAGAGGGGGAGAGGGGGAGAGGGGGAGAGGGGAGAGAGGGGAGAGAGGGAGAGAGGGGAGAGAGGGGAGAGAGGGGAGAGAGGGGAGAGAGGGGAGAGAGAAGGGAGAGAGAAGGGAGAGAGAAGGGAGAGAGAAGGGAGAGAGAAGGGCGAGAGAAGGGCGAGAGAAGGGCGAGAGAGAGAGAAGGGCAAGAGAGAGAGAAGGGCGAGAGAGAGAGAAGGGCGAGAGAGAGAGAAGGGCGAGAGAGAGAGAAGGGCGAGAGAGAGAGAAGGGCGAGAGAGAGAGAAGGGCGAGAGAGAGAGAAGGGCGAGAGAGAGAGAAGGGCGAGAGAAGGGCGAGAGAGAGAGAAGGGCGAGAGAAGGGCGAGAGAGAGAGAAGGGCGAGAGAAGGGCGAGAGAGAGAGGGGAGAGAGAAGGGCGAGAGAGAGAGGAGAGAGAGAAGGGCGAGAGAGAGAGAGGAGAGAGAGAAGGGCGAGAAAGAGAGGAGAGAGAGAAGGGCGAGAGAGAGAGGAGAGAGAGAAGGGCGAGAGAGAGAGAGGAGAGAGAAGGGCGAGAGAGAGAGAGGAAAGAGAAGGGCGAGAGAGAGAGGAGAGAGAGAAGGGCGAGAGAGAGAGAAGGGCAAGAGAGAGAGAAGGGCGAGAGAGAGAGAAGGGCGAGAGAGAGAGAAGGGCGAGAGAGAGAGAAGGGCGAGAGAGAGAGAAGGGCGAGAGAGAGAGAAGGGCGAGAGAGAGAGAAGGGCGAGAGAGAGAGAAGGGCGAGAGAAGGGCGAGAGAGAGAGAAGGGCGAGAGAAGGGCGAGAGAGAGAGAAGGGCGAGAGAAGGGCGAGAGAGAGAGGGGAGAGAGAAGGGCGAGAGAGAGAGGAGAGAGAGAAGGGCGAGAGAGAGAGAGGAGAGAGAGAAGGGCGAGAAAGAGAGGAGAGAGAGAAGGGCGAGAGAGAGAGGAGAGAGAGAAGGGCGAGAGAGAGAGAGGAGAGAGAAGGGCGAGAGAGAGAGGGGAGAGAGAAGGGCGAGAGAGAGAGGAGAGAGAGAAGGGCGAGAGAGAGAGAGGAGAGAGAGAAGGGCGAGAAAGAGAGGAGAGAGAGAAGGGCGAGAGAGAGAGGAGAGAGAGAAGGGCGAGAGAGAGAGAGGAGAGAGAAGGGCGAGAGAGAGAGAGGAGAGAGAAGGGCGAGAGAGAGAGAGGAGAGAGAAGGGCGAGAGAGAGAGAGGAGAGAGAAGGGCGAGAGAGAGAGGAGAGAGAGAAGGGCGAGAGAGAGAGAGGAGAGAGAAGGGCGAGAGAGAGAGGGGAGAGAGAAGGGCGAGAGAGAGAGGAGAGAGAGAAGGGCGAGAGAGAGAGAGGAGAGAGAGAAGGGCGAGAAAGAGAGGAGAGAGAGAAGGGCGAGAGAGAGAGGAGAGAGAGAAGGGCGAGAGAGAGAGAGGAGAGAGAAGGGCGAGAGAGAGAGAGGAGAGAGAAGGGCGAGAGAGAGAGAGGAGAGAGAAGGGCGAGAGAGAGAGAGAGGAGAGAGAAGGGCGAGAGAGAGAGAGGAGAGAGAAGGGCGAGAGAGAGAGAGGAGAGAGAAGGGCGAGAGAGAGAGAGGAGAGAGAAGGGCAAGAGAGAGAGGAGAGAGAAGGGCGAGAGAGAGAGAGGAGAGAGAAGGGCGAGAGAGAGAGAGGAGAGAGAAGGGCGAGAGAGAGAGAGGAGAGAGAAGGGCGAGAGAGAGAGAGAGGAGAGAGAAGGGCGAGAGAGAGAGAGGAGAGAGAAGGGCGACAGAGAGAGAGGAGAGAGAAGGGCGAGAGAGAGAGAGGAGAGAGAAGGGCGAGAGAGAGAGAGGAGAGAGAAGGGCGAGAGAGAGAGAGGAGAGAGAAGGGCGAGAGAGAGAGAGGAGAGAGAAGGGCGAGAGAGAGAGAGGAGAGAGAAGGGCGAGAGAGAGAGAGGAGAGAGAAGGGCGAGAGAGAGAGAGGAGAGAGAAGGGCGAGAGAGAGAGAGGAGAGAGAAGGGCGAGAGAGAGAGAGGAGAGAGAAGGGCGAGAGAGAGAGAGGAGAGAGAAGGGCGAGAGAGAGAGAGGAGAGAGAAGGGCGAGAGAGAGAGAGGAGAGAGAAGGGCGAGAGAGAGAGAGGAGAGAGAAGGGCGAGAGAGAGAGAGGAGAGAGAAGGGCGAGAGGGAGAGAGGAGAGAGAAGGGCGAGAGAGAGAGAGGAGAGAGAAGGGCGAGAGAGAGAGAGGAGAGAGAAGGGCGAGAGAGAGAGAGGAGAGAGAAGGGCGAGAGAGAGAGAGAGAGGAGAGAGAAGGGCGAGAGAGAGAGAGAGAGGAGAGAGAAGGGCGAGAGAGAGAGAGAGAGAGAGAGAGAGAGGAGAGAGAAGGGCGAGAGAGAGAGAGAGAGGAGAGAGAAGGGCGAGAGAGAGAGAGAGAGGAGAGAGAAGGGCGAGAGAGAGAGAGGAGAGAGAAGGGCGAGAGAGAGAGAGGAGAGAGAAGGGCGAGAGAGAGAGAGGAGAGAGAAGGGCGAGAGAGAGAGAGGAGAGAGAAGGGCGAGAGAGAGAGAGAGGAGAGAGAAGGGCGAGAGAGAGAGAGGAGAGAGAAGGGCGAGAGAGAGAGAGGAGAGAGAAGGGCGAGAGAGAGAGAGGAGAGAGAAGGGCGAGAGAGAGAGAGGAGAGAGAAGGGCGAGAGAGAGAGAGGAGAGAGAAGCGCGAGAGAGAGAGAGGAGAGAGAAGGGCGAGAGAGAGAGAGGAGAGACAAGGGCGAGAGAGAGAGAGAGGAGAGAGAAGGGCGAGAGGAGAGAGAAGGGAGAGGGAGAGAGGAGAGAGAAGGGAGAGGGAGAGAGGAGAGAGAAGGGAGAGGTTGAGAATGGAAAGAGAGAGAAGGGAAAGGGAGAGAGAGAAGGGAGGTCAGGTGTTCAGGATATCCAAGCTTCAACACAGATGCTTTAATCAGTCCCTGCTTCAGCACAGGTGGCTCAATCAGGGTCTCTGTCTTCAAACAAGCCTCTGTTTGAGCCACTTGTGCTGAAGCTGGAAAATCCTGAAATTCAGACATGTTTCGTGGCTTAAGGACTTGAGTTGAGCAGCCATGTGTTCAAATTCTATTATACTTTTTATTTACATTTGCATCTAGAGTACTCTTTAGAAGCGGTTTGTCTCACTTCAGAGTGGCTAGGATAGGCCGCAAAAGCCATTGAGATTTACAGGGAAAAAAAGAGGCATAACAAACTAAGGCTGCCATCTCTTTATATCACAAGGTTACTCAGCAAACTTAACAGAAAAAACACAGAGAATACACAGAACTATGCAAAGAGCCTCCCACAAACAGGGCTGGTTGATGATAAACCAATGAATACCATATTTCAAACCAAAGAAAAATTAACATGTACAGTATTTAAAGTACGTGAATGTGACCGCAATCACCGTTATGAATAGGTATATAGGATCAAACGACAGGTGCTCAAGGGGTATAGATATAATGTTTATCAGAGTTGATCAAAAAAGATTTGATCAGAAGAGTTCCCCTTATATACAGCACTCTATTGTCATTCGTATGGTAAAGGTAGACAACAATTGGTCTTGCAGTATATTACTGCAGATCTGTCAGGTTGGCCAGAATCACTGCGGATATCAGAAAATAATAAAATTTTATTAATTCTACATAGATAATTAAAAACACATATACATGATTAAAAATCCCTTTTTGTGGCTGATATGTAAATAGGATGAGGATTATTTGGATCTATTGCCATATATCATCATATCATGACTCTCAGAGTAATAACAGCAGGTCTGTAATTGATTTGTACAGCACCGACATTGTTTATTGCACTAAATCACGACGGCACGCCGAGATCTACCCCAGCTGCCGCCAGTAACAACCGCGCGCCGCCGCGTTTCCCCCACGCACCCCCCCTCCACTTCGCGCGCAATTTACCTCCCTTCCCGACACCGTACCCGGCTCCTGCTCTGCCTCTCTGCTTCCCCGCACCCCCGCTTACCTTCATTTGATCTCCAGGGGTGTCGGGGAAGCCTGGGGAAGACGGGGAAGACGGGGAAGACGGGCGCGCATGTTACTGTGACGTCACAGTGCGCCGCCACGCGCCGCGGCTACCCGCTTCCCAGCCGCATGGAGCCGGCGGCTTTTGCTTCAATAAGCAATGTCGCTACTGTATGTGGCTAGCTAGCAAACAAATTGGTCTTGCAGTATATTACTGCAGATCTGTCAGGTTGGCCAGAATCACTGCGGATATCAGAAAATAATAAAATTTTATTAATTCTACATAGATAATTAAAAACACATATACATGATTAAAAATCCCTTTTTGTGGCTGATATGTAAATAGGATGAGGATTATTTGGATCTATTGCCATATATCATCATATCATGACTCTCAGAGTAATAACAGCAGGTCTGTAATTGATTTGTATGTGGCTAGCTAGCAAACAAATTGGTCTTGCAGTATATTACTGCAGATCTGTCAGGTTGGCCAGAATCACTGCGGATATCAGAAAATAATAAAATTTTATTAATTCTACATAGATAATTAAAAACACATATACATGATTAAAAATCCCTTTTTGTGGTTGATATGTAAATAGGATGAGGATTATTTGGATCTATTGCCATATATCATCATATCATGACTCTCAGAGTAATAACAGCAGGTCTGTAATTGATTTGTATGTGGCTAGCTAGCAAACAAATTGGTCTTGCAGTATATTACTGCAGATCTGTCAGGTTGGCCAGAATCACTGCGGATATCAGAAAATAATAAAATGTTATTAATTCTACATAGATAATTAAAAACACATATACATGATTAAAAATCCCTTTTTGTGGCTGATATGTAAATAGGATGAGGATTATTTGGATCTATTGCCATATATCATCATATCATGACTCTCAGAGTAATAACAGCAGGTCTGTAATTGATTTGTATGTGGCTAGCTAGCAAACAAATTGGTCTTGCAGTATATTACTGCAGATCTGTCAGGTTGGCCAGAATCACTGCGGATATCAGAAAATAATAAAATTTTATTAATTCTACATAGATAATTAAAAACACATATACATTATTAAAAATCCCTTTTTGTGGCTGATATGTAAATAGGATGAGGATTATTTGAATCTATTGCCATATATCATCATATCATGACTCTCAGAGTAATAACAGCAGGTCTGTAATTGATTTGCATGTGGCTAGCTAGCAAACAAATTGGTCTTGCAGTATATTACTGCAGATCTGTCAGGTTGGCCAGAATCACTGCGGATATCAGAAAATAATAACATTTTATTAATTCTACATAGATAATTAAAAACACATATACATTATTAAAAATCCCTTTTTGTGGCTGATATGTAAATAGGATGAGGATTATTTGGATCTCTTGCCATATATCATCATATCATGACTCTCAGAGTAATAACAGCAGGTCTGTAATTGATTTGTATGTGGCTAGCTAGCAAACAAATGTTGGCAAAAATCACAGTTTGAGATCATATCATAACTCACAGAGTAATAACAGCAGGTCTGTAAATGTTTTGTATGTTATTAACTCGCAGATAGATACTTGCAAAATTCACCATTCAAACCACAATCACTGTCTAACATATATACTGGTATTGCTGCTCTGAATAGATAATTTACAGGGCAACTCTTCTGATCAAATCTTTTTTGATCAACTGATAAACATTTACAGTATTTACAATCTTTATCAGAACTCTTATAGAGACAATAAAAAGTGGATATATACACACACACACACACACACACACACACACACACACACACACACACACACACACACACACACACACACACACATTACAGTATGTGGGTGTGTATGTGTGTATATTATCTCTAGGGGTAGTTGCTCTGGGCTATTTCATACACAAGAGCCCCACAAACAGGGGTGGTTGAGCCTTTCAGGTACAGACACATCTCAAATAAACACTGATACCTTATGAATATTTCTCTATTAAACAGAAAGTAATCAGCAGCTTTGTGCTTTTTCAGTAACAGACCCTCTTTAATCACAGAAGATTCCCAGAGATAAAAAAATAAAGCAACTTACTGTATTTGAGACACACACCACTCGGTTAAACACTTTGAATTAAAGCCCAGGCCCATCTGACATCACATGATCAGTGACCAATTAGAGAATTTGTAGCAGACAAAAAAACTACAGTGCCCATGAAGCTTTGCTGCAAACTCATCCTGGAGTTCAAGAGTTTACAATGATTGATGTCTTACAACTGGGAGTGAGACAAATTGTAACAAAAACTAAATGTATCTATTCTGCTTATTGTAATGTCAGTGTGTGTGTCTGAGGTCCAGGGATATGTCATTTAATTGTGTGTGTGTGTGTGTGTGTGTATGTGTGTGTGTCATCTTAAATCAATCTATTCTTAACAAATAAAAATATTTTACATGTACTAATTCTCTAATTTCTTTTAATTCACTATGAATTGACTGAATTATTTTAGTATTTTTCTCTCCGCTCTTAATTATTGCTTAATTATATATTTTTTCATGTTTGTGGTTCTGAATCCACACATTAGGAAGTATAGACAGTTGCTTTCTTTCTTTCTTGCTCTCTTGCACTCTTGCACTCTTGCACTCTTGCACTCTTGCACTCTTGTGGAGAGGGAGTGGCTCAGTGAGTAAAAGACACTGAGTGGCACTGAGAGTTTGAAGCCTGGGGCCTGGTTCAATTCCTGGTGTCAGATCCTTGTGACCTTGGGCAAGTCACTTTATCTCCCTGTGCCTCAGGCACCAAAAACATAGATTGTAAGCTCCATGGGGCAGGGACCTATATTATATTATTATAAATTATATTATTATATTATTGAGCATTTCCCATTTTAAATGCAAAATTACTAACTAATATGTTTTTCTCCTTGTGCTATGAAATGCCTTATTTGAATCCAAAACTCATTGTATGAGGATAGACGCCATTGATTTTTCTTTCATTATTGCACATATGAATGTACAGCTGCAGCAGCAGCAGCGGCCTTTATTCGAACACTTCACGCTGTGTATACTTCAGAATACCCATGTAGTGGCACGTGATCTCTTCCAACCTTCCCGCCTTATCACCCACTATCACTGCTTACTGAATAGCAGTAGGCATTAAGTGCTTGATAAGTGGCTTATGAACGCTTACTGCATAGGCGTGTGTGTGTGTCTGTGTCTATCTGAGGTACTGAGATACAGTAGGTCATTTAATTGTGTGTGTGTGCATGTACAAACTAAAAAAAAGTAACAGTGTTATTATAGCAATTACCAGTGTTACAAATATAGAAGTGCAAATAGCTAAAATGTAAGGAATCTACCGTTTTTTTAAAAAAAGGGGGGGACTATTCCATTGTGCATTTCACTTAATGTGACTTATTACCTTGCAATTAGATTTCTAGATATCTCTTGTATTTTCTAGGGTTACTCTTTGGGAGTATGTGTGAGAGCAAGAGACGGGTTGAGTGAAAGAAATAGAGTGGGAGTCAGGGTGAAAAAATGGAGAGAAGGGAAAGTGAGAGAGAAGGGAATGTGAGATAGAAGGGAAAATGGGAGAGGGAGAGAGAAGGGAGAGGGAGAGAGAGCAGAGGTAAAGAGTGGTGTTTAAAGCGGGGGCAGTTTTAGTCGGGGAAGTAAGGCAAGGGTCATATCGAGAGAGATAAAGGGGGAGTGAGTGATAAAGGGAGAGAGAAAGGGGGAGAGAATGAGCTCTTAAAACAGGACTGCTTTAATGTTTTTAAAGCCTAAGAAATCAGATCAACATACACTGAAAATGAAGGATTTTTTAAAACCGATCGAATTGGCAGAACCAGACTGAAACAGCTTCGTACAAAGCCTTTTTAGATACAGATTGGACATGCGAGAAGGGCTTGCAGCATAGCAAACCATGCCAATTCGCATCTACTGTAGAGTGCTCTTTCGAAGTGATTTGTCTCACTTCAGAGTTTCTAGACTAGGCCGCAAAATCCTTTACGGTGTACAGGAAAAAAGAGACATAAAATACCAAGTCTATTTCAAAACAATGAATGCAACTTAAAGACTCAACATATCTGGCTGATGAATGCAAGGGTTAAACCTGGGAATACTATATTTTCAGTGTGACATGACCCTATTAAGATGCATTTCTCAAGGTTTACAAGTTACTGTATGGTTATTTTGCTGTTTAAAGTTTTTCTACCTTTTTTTGTTTAATTTCTTGAAATTACCTATGTACTGGTAGGAAGATAAATGTTTGAACAGGGGTTCTCAACTCCAGTACTCAAGCCTGTCCAACAGGTCAGGTTTTCAGGATATCCCACCTTAAGCACATGTGGTTCCATCAGGGGCTCAGTTTTCAACCAAGCCTCTGATTGAGCCAAGATATATGACACATATTACTAATGCAGGAATAAGTCATCAGAAATAGGCCCCTTGTTCAAAACAATATAACCATTTTCTCCTGGGATGTTGGAAGCATTAATATGCCTGATGACGCCATATGCTGGGCACAATGACCGAGATAGCAGCTGAGAGAAAGAGCAGAGAATGTAATAGTGTTTAAAAATGTTTCCCAATAGCTCAGATATAGCGATCAGTGAAAGAACAGTGTCCCATCAGCCGTGGCTGGACTGGATGTCTTGCTCACAAGTGCTATGTAATGTGGAAAAATGTTGCACACCAAAAATCAAAATAAATCTGAGATACTAATACCAGTGGGAGTCCGAGTGAAAAAATGGAGAGAAGGGAGAGTGAGAGAGAAGGGAGCGAGAAGGGAGTGGGAGAGGGAGAAGAGGTAGAGAGAGGTGATTAAAGATTGATTAGTTTGAGTCAGGGGAAGTGAGGCAAGGGTCATATAGAAGGAGATAAAGGGGGAGTGAGTGATAAAGGGAGAGAGAAAAGTTGAGAGATAAAGGGGGAGAGAATGAGCACTAAAAACAGGACTGCTATAACGTCTTGAAAGCCTAAGAAATCAGATCAACATACATAGACCTGAAAATGGAGGATTTTTTAAACCGATCGAATTGGCAGAACCAGACTGAAACAGCTTCTTATCAGCCGTCTACCACTGAGATGTATATTCTTTCAGTGGTAGAGAATGTATCATACCCTCCATTAGCAGTGTCTGATTACAATGGCTGCAGTGAAAGAAGTTAGGGTTAGGGTATCCTGAAAACCTGGCCTGTTTGCGGCTCTCGAGGACTGGAACTGTGCAGGCCTGGCTTACAGCATAGCAAAGTAGGCCAATTCACATAAAGAGAGCTATTTAGAAGTGGTTTGCCTCACTTCAGAGTTACTAGAATAGGCCACAAAATCCTTTGCGGTGTACAGGAAAAAAGAGGCATAACATACCAAGGCTGCCATCTTTTAATATTACAAGGTTACTAGATGCTCTGCAGAATTTTATAAATGCAGTAATTAATTGAAGCCAACTAAAGTGTCACTAATTTTAAATATCTTGGCATTTGGTTTCACTCCCATTTAAAATTTGAGTTGCATATTGATAATCTGACATCCAAAATCATTGCCAAACTGGGTGTACTTTATAGGAACAAATCCTCCCTAGGCCAAGGTGCATGATGGGTTAACTTTTGTATCTTACAGACATGCTTAAATGTAGTTAGTACTGCATTGCTGTGAACAGGACACATAGTGGAAAGTTACCTTAATTAAGAGAAACTCTCCAGAGTTGTATGGGAGTCTCCTGGGCCCTCCCCTAGGTCATGCTTATAGTGCCAGCAACGCGACTGGCGAAGTGACGGGTGACGTCACCTGCGAAAGTTATAATTTAACTTTCGGGGATGTCGCTGGCGACATGGGCATTGATTGGTTCAGAGGCTGTCACATGTGGCGACAGCCTCTGAAAAATCTGATTTCCCCAGCTCCAAATTTTGAGTCGCCAGCGTTACTCCCGTCGCGTCGCACTTACTATAAGCGCTGCCTAACTGGGATGTATACTGAATGCCTGGATGTGTTCTCTGACACATTTGTACAGCAGAGAAATGTGCCAGACTCTCAACTGTGGCAAAGCTGATAGTATACTCAGGACTGCGTGCAGTAAAAATTGATCACATAATAGCAACTATTGGGAGTCCCCTGGTTGTTGATGACATCATGAGCGCTATCCTGAGTGTCATAGAATGCTGAAATATATCCAAAGCTATGTATCCAATAAATTGAGCAGAAAGAGATAGGGGAAACTGTCCAAGCATTGCTGGAGTCAGAGGTAATATGGACCGCAGCCAGTTTGTTCAACTATCTGGGCTGTGGAAATACCAGATGGGTAGTGTAGGGTGGCTGTGCACTGTAGAACCCTAAACACAGTAGTGCCACTGTTGGTCGCTGTCATCGCTGACGTAGTTACTTTGGTGGAACATATGCTGTGAAGTATGTATATACAATTATACCAAGGTACAAAAATAGGAGAATGAGAAAAGGAACATAGAGTAGTACGTCTTTGGCTAAGAGAAGAAGAAACCACTTGATTGTCTCTCTCTCTCTCTCTCTCTTTTTATATATATATAAAAATATAAAAAAGTGTAAAATGGGGGGGTTTGCGAGGTGTGAAATAGGCCTTGCAACACTACCATTTGAGTAAAAGTTGTGCCCTAAAAAAAATGTCATGGTAGGTGTGCTATGGGGTAGGGAGGGGGGCCTGATCCTTGCATTTGTCCTGGGCCCCAAGATTTCTGCTGGCGGCCCTACTGACAAGGGATTCCTCAAATTGGGCCCAGCAGAAGCTACTTCCCAAGCAAGCAATTGCCTTTTTATATTATTTGTTCTGCTTTTTACTATTATCAGTATATATATGTAACATCGCCAAAAGAAGGGTCGTGCGGTCACTGCTGTATTTCATCTCCTGTCTGCACCGCTGATAAGAGGCATAGAGGAATTTGTGAGGGCGGACCCTCGCTCTCGCAGAGGGGAGGGGTTTGATGTCTGTCTGTCTGTGTGTGTGTGTGTGTGAGAGGGAGAGAGAGAGTGTGTGTGTAAGAGGGAGAGTGTGTGTGTGTGTGTGTGTGTGTGTGTGTGTGTGTGTGTGTGTGTGTGTGTGTGTGTGTGTGTGTGTGTGTGTGTGTGTGTGTGTGTCACCCACCCTGTTTCCCTCTGTCTCACTTTCTGTCGCCCTCTGTCTCACTTTCTGTCACCCTCTGTCTCACTTTCTGTCACCCTCTGTTTCCCCCTGTCACCCTCTGTCTCACCCTGTCACCCTCTGTCTCACCCTGTCACCCTGTGTCACACCATGTCACCCATTTTCTCCCTGTCAACCTCTGTATCTCTCGGTATCACCCTGTCATTCTCTGTCTCACCCTGTCACCCTCTGCCTCACCCTGTCACCCTCTGCCTCACCCTATCTCACACACTCTCTGTGTCTCACACACTCTCTGTGTCTCACACACTCTCTGTGTCTCACACACTCTCTGTGTCACACACACACGCACACTCTCTCTGTGTCACACACACACTCTTAACAAGGACTAATTGTAGTATAATGTAATACAATAAATAAACATGTCAAAAACGAATGTTGTTCTTACTAGGAATTTATTCAATTTTTTTTAAAGCGGGCCTGGGGCGGGGCTAGGTGATGAGTAGATTTTTTTGTTCAGCGAGTAGATTTTTGGGTGATTTGTCAACCACAATATATATATATATATATATGTAAGGGGGCCACTCCCGGCTTCCCTGATGTTCCTTTGCCTCTTGCCTTACCCCTGTGGCAGTGGGGGAAGGGGATGGCGACTTTTCCCAGTTGGCGCTGCTATCTGTGCCGGCGCCGTCGGGGGCCCTGATGCTCGAGCATGCGCAGATAGCCACAGCGGCCATGTTGTGTTTGGTGCGAGGTTCGCGCAATACGCAGAGGTTGGCAAGGGTAGTGGTGGCCATTACAAGTGTACAGGAGATCTGGTAGGTTGCGCAGGTGCAGTTATGTGTAGCGGTGGCCTCTACAGCTTTGCACAGGTGCAGTAGAGACCGCGCACACAGTCCCCATAGGAAAGAGGTTCTGAGTGGACTACATCCCCCAGCAGCCTCTGGTGAATGCCCTATGTTCCCTGTCACCTGCAACCAACCAGCCACTGAGACTTGCAGATTCTCTGCAGCAGGGAATTTGATACATTGTTTTGTGCAGTCAGGAAGCAGACTGGGAAGCACGTGAGTGAGTGAGACTTAGGGGACAAAGAGGGAAAGAAGGTGGGCAGAGAGCTGCGAGATTCTGCCCTAGGCCAGAAATCCCCAGGCTAGAGTTGAGGCCCTGACTTCCCACTAGTGAGGGTGGGTGGTCACAGGGACAGGCCCTAGTACAGGAACCTGTCACTTTAGAGAGAGAGAGAAGTGAAGGAAGCAGAGACTGTCGCAGCACCATTACAGAGGTTTAGGATCAGACCTCTTCAAGCACAGCAGCAACCAACCGGGTGGGATCGCCCTGGAAGGTAACCCTGACGTATCTTCACCGTCGGATCCTTTGCGAAGTCTGTTTGCAGGTCCTAGCGCTGGAGCGCTCGGCAGGTAACATCCATAAGTGCACCAACTATAAATCAGTACATAGTGGCTGTGCAGTCACACACACACATACCTTATTTTGGGGGTGGGGTTGTGGTGTGGGGAGTTGGACATGGTGTGGGTACACGGTGAGGGGTTGCATCCTGCGAGACACGTGAGTTACTGTGTCTCCTAGAAGAGAGACACTTAATGTATGACATGCATAGTTATGTTACTGTTAGAAAAGTCACTGTTCTTTTATATGCTGTGTGCGTGATATTATATTATTGTCCTGTGAGGAACAACTCCCGCTCTGCTTGGAGCCATCACAGGTGGAGGCGCTGCACCATATAGTATTGTTCAGGAGGATACACCCCAGGCTCTCATTGGCGGAGGCTCAGGCCTCCTGTGAGCCTCACAGGTAAAGCACCACACTGGTAATACATATAGCTCCCCTCACATGCACCCTATCTGCGATTGGGTGGGGGAATATGGGTTACATATATATATTATATATATATAGTACCGACACACTTTATTCGAGTGTGGCCGGTACCGCAAGCCGGGAGATTTCCCGGCTTGCTAGTGGCCGCCCCTCGGCGTGCCGCGCGTCATAGACGCGCGGTCACGCGTCTTCGGGAGCGTGCGCCCCCTGCACGCGCGTCCAGGGGCTCCCCGAGGGAGCCCTGGTGTCCCGCGATCGCGGGACAGCGGCAGGGGGTTCCGGGGGACCCGGCGGACCCGGCAGCGGTAGGGAGAGCGCCCCGATCGGAGGGCGCTCTTCCGCTGCTTCGGCGCGCGCCCGTCACTCTCGGGCGCGCGCCAGGCTACTGCTGCGGCCAAGAACGGGCAAATGCTCGAATAAACTTGGCCGCAGCAGTATATATATATATATATATATATATATATATACTTATTATTAGGCTATAACTGCAGCACTGATTATTGTGCTACCTAGTTCTTGTTGGTTCTTAATAGATTGCTATGAGGGATATTGTTATATGCACTTATGATATAATACACCTCATTTAGCAATCAGGACGCCACACTCCATATATTTTAGCACCCTCCCCATCAGTTACATATGTTGCTGGTACCATGGTTTTTTACCTCACTACTTCTTATTGGGACTCACACTGGTACTGTCATTTAGCGCATGAATATTTATTTTGTTCTAACAAAATTAACACAGTATAGGAAAATATGCATTTGTCAGAGGGAAAGGCCAATAATCTGGAGTCAGGTCACCCTAATGTATATTAAAAATAAACACAGGCCTGTCTGATACTCCCTGATATTATAAAGTAAAGAGGCCACTCTATAATAAATATTTACACAGGCCTTTTTAAGTCTGTCCCTAATAATCTGTAATCAGGAGGTCATTATAAGTGTTAAACAGTAGTGGTACTGTGATATTAAAGTGACAATCCCATACAAGTTTAATTCAGCCCAAATCCACACAATAATGTTAATAAATGCATTATAAATATCACATGACCATATGTATACTGACTTAGTTCATGGCTGTGTTATTACATCATTACATGTGTAATTAAATCCGTGACATTCTCAGGCTCCCCCCTTCTGTGACAATCATACAGCCGGGCCGTTACATTGCAACACACTAATCCCGCCCCTAGTGACATCACCTGATCAGTAACCAGTCAGAGAAGCTAGCAGGCAAAGAACTACATTTCCCACAATGCACCTCGTGGAGTGTGGCTAGCAGCTACACCTTCTCTCACTAGTTTGTCTCCTGCGAGTTTCCGTACACAGCGTCTTGTTAGAGTGGGGCGTGGACATGTGTAAACTTCAATGGTGGGAAAATGAGACAGTTTTAGCTGCTAGCTGAGCAGTGGTACAGCGCTCTGTAGAAGGCGCTCTCAGTCGGGTGAGTGATTTTTCAATGTGTGTGTTTATTTCATTTCTCATTTTACTTTCACTTTAAGTACTGCATGCTTATTTTTTTCTTTGGGCATTTAGAGATTTAAGTGCTCCGTGAGCCGATTCCTCCATTGAAGGAGGAGCTATGAGGCCAACCTATCACAGCTACTGTACCATCTTCAGTTGCTTTCAGTATACTGATTAATCCACGGCACAGAATATGCAACTTCAAATACATCTATCAACTGTCTATATGTTAAGCCCCCGGACAAGCATTTGCTTGTTAGTTATACACTAGTTTCATACAAGCACTTCACACAGGGGGCTTCAACTTAGGTAGTACTTGACCGGCCGGTCTGAGTGTTCTCATTTCCATATATTTCTTGCCTCTACACTTTATTTACATACTTTGTACTTATTACTGCAGTGTAGCATTTTCCCCCACACCTTAAGGTTCAGTTTATAACAGCTTTGTAGGTCACCACTGCTCCTCATTTTAACCATTTATGTGTATGTGATTAATAAACCTTTATTGATACAATTTGTGTATGTTAGAGTGCTATTCAGGGGATTCTTTTTTTCTGTGTTAGTTTTCATATGTGTGTGTGTGTGTGTGTGTGTGTGTGTGTGTGTGTGTGTGTGTGTGTGTGTGTGTGTGTGTGTGTATATATATGTATATATTTATGTATATATATTTGTGTGTGTGTGACCTTGGGCAAGTCACTTCATATCCTCTGTGCCTCAGGCACCAATGTCATAGATTATAGCTCTATGGGGCAGGGACTTGTGTCTGCAAAATGTCTCTGTATAGCGCTACGTAAAACTAGCAGCGCTTTAAAAGAACATGCTGTTATTATTATTATATATAAATGTGTATGTATTTATTTATATAGCACTATTAATGTATATAGCGTTTCACAGTAGTAATACATGTGAAAATCCTATAAATAACAAATACAAATATCAGGTCATGGGAATAAGTGATTTGGACATAAAAGTAACATTTCGGAAGTGTGGACAACTAATACATCTTGTAGATTGCCTTTACAGTGTGATGTCATTGATTCAGTAGATTGTGTGCAGACCAGGACTGCAGTACAGTGTCACTCACATGGATGACTTGCGTGGTAGAAGCTCAAGAACAAGGATGTCAAACTCCAGTCCTCGAGGGCAGCAAACAGGCCAGGTTTTCAGGATATCCCTACTGAAAACCTGGCCTGTTTGGGACCCTCGAGGACTGGAGTTTGACATGCATGCTCTAGACGGAGCACAGCTGTGGGTGGGAGGTGGATTTGCTTTGCATCAAATGGTTTGGAGCAAGGTTTATTGTATGTATTATCATAATAACAATGCAATGCTTAACTTTTATTTCAGGAGGGATGACTGCAGAACAGAAGTGAATATTGAAGCCATGTGTTCCTTTTCTTGCAAAAGAGAAAATTTGAAGGACAGTTGAAGAGAAGGAAAATTACTACACAGAGACAGATAAGCAATGTGTATATTTCTCATTTACCATTTAGTATTTGTCGTTTTATTGACTCCACACAATCCGGCTGCTACGGGTTTCACATTGAATATTTTCATCTCTACTCTACCCCTTCCTGTGATCTGAACCATGCAAGTTTTCGTTGATTCAATACATCATGAGTAGAGGGTGGCTACAGTATGAAGTAAAGACCCAAGGACCACATCTACTACCATTCATAACAAGAACATGTGCAGTAGCGCACAGCTGCAGTTCTATGTGATTGTTATGAAAGGTTGAGGTGGTTCAATTCTATGAATCTGGAGTGGGATGGATCCTGTTTGCATCATATGGTTTCATCTAGGCCAGTAGATTATATAACTCTCAGTACAGGTTACACATGGCATCAGTATTAGTGATTTAAAGAGGAGGAAAGCTTCAATGTGGAGAACAAAGCCAAGTAATGTTGAAGTTACTCCTTTTACCATTTACTTGGTCAGTCTGTACTGTCTACTCTCCACACAGCTGCTAAGGATCTTCCATTTTAAATACTTTCACCTCCTATTCTGCACTGCTTTGCTGCCCATTATTCAGAGATGCGTTCCAGTCATGTTTAGCACTCTGAATCTCTCTGCAGTCATTGGTTCAGCACATCATGGGTAGAGCATGGCTACAGATACAGCAAGCTATTATTATTTTACCGGCTGATCACCCATAATATTGCATTAAAACATAGAATATCACTTAATTTCCAAAAGATTCAGTGATGCTGATAATGCAGAATCTCACAACATTTCCCATCATAATGCCATAATGCACAAGTGGGAGAAATAATCCTTGCTATATCTGTACATTGTGTGACATATTACCTCAATGACCAATGAGAGCAAGTACATCTTCTGTATAGAGCGGCTGTGTTATGATGCAGTTATTGATCATCATTGACATAATCACAAGAATCTTATGCAAAGGGAAATTGTCCGCAGCGAAGTGAGATTTCAGCCCCCAAACGTCTGTAATATTAATGCAATGTCTTACTTTTGTTGCAGTGAACACTGAAGAGACGGATCTACTACAACACTGTACAGGATGAGCATACGCTACAAGCAGCAAAATGATCTTGCAGTTGACAGTATGTTGTTCTGGTAATGTGCACAATTATTATTTATGGGCTACACACCACAGTGCTGGACATATTCTGTTAACTTCAACTCTACTCCTAACATGGAGATGTCTTCCTGGTGTTACTGATTCAGTACATCATATGCACAGTGTGGTTATGATATGATGGATTGATTTAATGAACCCACCAACCAATGATGACATCTGCATCATCTTCTGTAAAGTGCAGCTACAGCATGATATTATCAGCATTTGGTGCGGTATAATCAGAGGTATCTATGTGCTTTTGTGCCTGTTTTAAGTCCTCCAGCTTAACGCCCCTACACCTCCCACTACACAGGCATACTTACTTATGCATACACTGACATCTGGCATACCTACACACACCCCAGGGCCACTTCCTTCCCCTGATGTCAGGGAGAGGATGGGCATGCAGAGTGCAGTAAGTCTCCACGTTACTCTGGCCAACAGTCTTGGCCTACCTCCAGCATCTGTCACCCACAACATCTGTTCCCTCCTTGTAAAGTGCTGAACTATCTCACCTGGGTCAGTGCTATAGCTGATCACAGTGCCCGATCAGGATGTCACTGTGACAGGCAGCAGTGCAGATTGACCGGTCAATCAATGCAGTGCCGCAACATATGCACTAAATGAGATTTCCGTGCCCCCAGTCAGGTTACTCCCTGGGCAGTGACCCTGCTCACACCCTCCCCTAGTTCCACCTCTGATCACAATTATCTCTCTTGGAGAGTGTAGCAAATTGGAGTTGGGGGAATCTCACCTCTGCCATGCATGGTCACAATCTGGGCACAGGACCCAAATAGTGGGCAATGTGGCACTTCTTACAGTAGAGAATAAGTAACTTTATTCTTTACTTGTGTATTAAGGACCTTATTTGCATTAAATTCAGTCCACATGGGACCAAGACTTTCTGGCTTACTGAACAAAGTGGAATTGTTTCGTAGAGGGTGAAGAATTGTATTTTATCTGAAATTACCCCCTCTGCACAAAATACAAACAATTATACCCATACAAGTACCTTGTGGAAGTTGTTGCCCTCTATCTTCCTGTGGTCTCTCCCTGTTTCTCACCGTGCCTCCTCCCATTTCCTTGCACCTGTGCGTCTCCGCATATATCCCTATACTCAGAGCCGGCTCCGGTCAGTGACATGGGATGCCCAAATATGAGCATACCCATATATGGGCATCCATGCCACTGACCGGAGCCCGCTCTGTTGCGGATATGGAGAGAGACTGGGAGATTTACATCCCCTTATAATTCATATGGTGCATAGTACCGGCACGTATTGTTTTACCGGTACTGTGTACCTTCCTACTTTCACACTGGTACAGTATATGCTGCAGTGGGACTGAGAGGGATATATTGGTAACACATAGTCATTGTTGGGGGAATTCAATCCATTTTGAAAATAGTAATGAAATGTTTTTTACTTTTCTTTTTTTTCAGTAATGAAGAATGAAACATTTCTGTTAAAATTGAATTGGAGGTGAACTGGATTCATCATCAACTCTGCACCAGTGTGAATTGATGTTCTTTAATGTTCTGATAAGGTACATGCAACATCTCTTCCTCAACCCCTGCACCACTCTCTGCCTCTTGCCTCTCTCTCTCCACCTCCCTGCTAAGCGTATTAACCCATCTAATGTAATCCACATTCCATGTCTCACTTTACTCTTCACTTCTCACGTGCCCTCTGGAATGACTGCTCTCTGACTAACAAGGTCTATTTGTACATGACCTCTTCTGCTCTCATCATCCACCACCTCTCATTCCCCTCACCCCTGTCCTACTCGATACCTCAGCTTAATTGAACTCTCTCCTCTGACATCTACCCTTATCTCTAACCTCTCCTCACTTTCTGCTTAAACTAACTATCTTGTTAACTTTTACAATGCTATCATCTCCTCCTCCTCCCTCCTCCTCCTCCCTCCTCCTCCTCCCTCCTCCATCATATATATGCCCCTTCTAGGCTCTGACACACTCATCCCTCTAAGGCCATGATTATCATGGGCACATGCTTGGTCATCCACAGTGTGTGCGAGCGATGCAGAGCCGCCTCGGACCTCAGTGCAGGGATTGCTGCATACCCCCAGCATCTGTCACCCACAAACAATACACACACTAATACTCCCCACAATACACACTATAATACCTCCTCAATACTAATCTCCCCAATAATATTATAGCTCCAAACACAATATACACAACACCCTTACACAAGATACACAATCTAGTACTCTCCTCTGCACCTCTACACACAATATAATACTCCCACACACACAATATACACACTACCCTCCTACCCCCATAAAATACAACCAATAATACACACACACTTTGTGGATGTTGGGACCAGCTCCCGGCATGCACCAGTGAAAGAGAGAGGCCCGCAGAAGCTCGGAAGAACTCCCTCCATCCGTGCCTTCCTCCGTTTCACATCTTCTCCCTGTCTCTCTCCCTCCCTTTCCTTGCATCTCCCTGCGTCTTTACGTATACCCAGTCAGTGACGGCTCTGGTCACGTGATGCCTTAATATGGGCTTATCCATATATGTTCATCCACGTCACTAATGTGATGCCTGCACTGTTGCGGAGCTGGTACTTACGACGGGCACTTATTGTTTTATCAGTACTGCGTACCTGACTCTACCGGCCTACTTTCAACACTAGTACAATATGTGCTTCACTACGAGTGAGTGGGGAATATTGGCATCACACAGTCACTGTTGAATATGCCATTCAATCCATTTTGAAAATAGTAATGCAATGTGGTTTTGTTTTGTTTGCTTTTTGCAGTAATGAAGAATGGAAAAGTTATATTAAAATTAAATTGGAGGGGGACTAGATTCAGCATTTCATCATGAACTCTGCACTTGTGAGAATTTAACTTCTTGAATACCCTGACAGGTACACGCAACATTAAGACTATTATCTGCTGTGCAAGCTTTCGTGCTATACCTCCCCCTCAGGTTTTGATTTATACATTTGCTCCCTCAATTCATGTCCTCTAATATTTGAAAGCTCTCTCCTAGCATTTTCTCTTTACCACAGAACGTCATCCCAATGTAACCTCTCTCTTGTTCTTTCTGCTTGCTGTTTCCTCACTCCTCTGTTAAACTTTTCTAATTTCTCTAACTTCCACACTCCTGCTTTTATCCACATGTTCTCCTCTTTCCTTCCCCTACCTTTGCATGTGTCTACACACTGCACCATTTGTACAGACCTCTATTGCAGCTATTTCTGCACTGCTCAATGAAAAGCACTCTTTAATATCCTATTCTCTGGGCCCCCTCTCTCTGCGCCCCCTCTTTTGGCGCCTCCTCTCTCTGCGCCCCCTCTCTCTGCGCCTATCTGTCTCATTCTCTCTACGTCCCTCTCTCTCTACATAGAGCTATCTCTGTCTCTCTCTACACCTATCTCTGTGTCTCCTTCTATGTTTGCTGATGTGTGGGATATCTCTTATAATCTTGAACCTGCTCATATACACATCGGGCCTCCCTGCTAAGAGTGTTAACCTATCTAATGTAATCCACATTCCTTTCCTTACTTTTCTCTTCCCTTCTCCTATGCCATCTGGAATGTCCGTTCTCTGACTAACAAGGCTCTAGTTGTACATGACCTCTTCTGCTCTCATCATTCACAATCAGTCATTCCCCTCACCCCATCTTACCTGTCCCACTGATTTGCCTCTGCTTAATTAAACTCTCCTCTGACATCTACTCTAACCTCTCTGCTCTCTCTCTCTTTCCGCTTAAACTAACAATCTTATTAACTCTTACAATGCTATCCTCCTATCTATATGCCCCCTCTAGGCTCTGACACACTTGTCCCTCTAGCCCACACCCTTGGCTAAATTCCCAAACATGTTCATCACACTTCCACTCGCTGTTCTTAATGCCTATGAAGGAAATCACACAATTGATATTTGATTTTTCTACAGTAAAAATGTCTCCAGTCCTGTATAAAGCTGCTCTCTGGGGCCAAACCACACTACTTTTTTTTCACATTCATCAACACTCAAATTTAATTTACGCTGTCTTTTTTTCCCTGTATTTGACTCCCTCCACTAACCTTCTCCTCACACTTGCCATCCTTCCTTCACTTCTCCTCAAGCATTTGACTACTTCAGAGGCAAGGTGGATGCCACCCACAAGGAGATTCCTTCTGTCCCTTCCCCCTTCTCTCCTTCTACCTAATTCTCCTTCTGCATTTGACTCCTTTTCTTCTCTTACAGAGCTGGAAGCTAATCATCTTCTCTTCTCCCTCTACCACATGCCCTCTAGATCGTATCCCCTCACACCTTACTGCATCGATTAGTCCCCACTCTCACCCACATCTTCAATTCCTCCCTATTCTCTGGCTCTTTACCCTCTTACTTTAAGCCTGTAGTGGTCACCCTTTTCTCAGAAACAACCTACACCCTATGTGCCTTACTAACTACCGCCCTGTATCCCTCCTGCTGTTTGTCTCCTAATTGCTAGAATGTCAACATTCTTAAATCACATTCCCTCCTGGATCCTTTACAACCTGCCTTTCGTACAGCTCGTTCTACAGACTGTGCTTAAAGCAAATTCCCAAGGTCACTTTTCCCTACTAATCCTACTTGATCTATCTGCTGCGTTTGATGCTCTCAATCACTCTCCTCCTTCATATTCTAAACTCTCTCTTGGTATCCGTAACACAGTTCTATCCTGGTTTTCATCATAACTTTCCTGTCACACATTCTCCATCTCTGTTGCTAACATGTCTTCGTCTTCTATTGATCTGTCTGTGGGTATACATCAGGGCTCTGTTCTGAGATCTCTCTTTCTCTCTACATACTATCATTTGGTGACCTCATCAACTCTTTGTGACAATCCTATAAATAACAAATACAAATATCAGGTCATGGGAATAAGTGATTTGGACATAAAAGTAACATTTCGGAA
This sequence comes from Ascaphus truei, assembly GCF_040206685.1. Taxonomy (NCBI): domain Eukaryota; kingdom Metazoa; phylum Chordata; class Amphibia; order Anura; family Ascaphidae; genus Ascaphus; species Ascaphus truei. The sequence continues at coordinate 90,754 of NW_027453933.1, read as the reverse complement.
GTGTGGACAACTAATACATCTTGTAGATTGCCTTTACAGTGTGATGTCATTGATTCAGTAGATTGTGTGCAGACCAGGACTGCAGTACAGTGTCACTCACATGGATGACTTGCGTGGTAGAAGCTCAAGAACAAGGATGTCAAACTCCAGTCCTCGAGGGCAGCAAACAGGCCAGGTTTTCAGGATATCCCTACTGAAAACCTGGCCTGTTTGGGACCCTCGAGGACTGGAGTTTGACATGCATGCTCTAGAAGGAGCACAGCTGTGGGTGGGAGGTGGATTTGCTTTGCATCAAATGGTTTGGAGCAAGGTTTATTGTATGTATTATCATAATAACAATGCAATGCTTAACTTTTATTTCAGGAGGGATGACTGCAGAACAGAAGTGAATATTGAAGCCATGTGTTCCTTTTCTTGCAAAAGAGAAAATTTGAAGGACAGTTGAAGAGAAGGAAAATTACTACACAGAGACAGATAAGCAATGTGTATATTTCTCATTTACCATTTAGTATTTGTCGTTTTATTGACTCCACACAATCCGGCTGCTACGGGTTTCACATTGAATATTTTCATCTCTACTCTACCCCTTCCTGTGATCTGAACCATGCAAGTTTTCGTTGATTCAATACATCATGAGTAGAGTGTGGCTACAGTATGAAGTAAAGACCCAAGGACCACATCTACTACCATTCATAACAAGAACATGTGCAGTAGCGCACAGCTGCAGTTCTATGTGATTGTTATGAAAGGTTGAGGTGGTTCAATTCTATGAATCTGGAGTGGGATGGATCCTGTTTGCATCATATGGTTTCATCTAGGCCAGTAGATTATATAACTCTCAGTACAGGTTACACATGGCATCAGTATTAGTGATTTAAAGAGGAGGAAAGCTTCAATGTGGAGAACAAAGCCAAGTAATGTTGAAGTTACTCCTTTTACCATTTACTTGGTCAGTCTGTACTGTCTACTCTCCACACAGCTGCTAAGGATCTTCCATTTTAAATACTTTCACCTCCTATTCTGCACTGCTTTGCTGCCCATTATTCAGAGATGCGTTCCAGTCATGTTTAGCACTCTGAATCTCTCTGCAGTCATTGGTTCAGCACATCATGGGTAGAGCATGGCTACAGATACAGCAAGCTATTATTATTTTACCGGCTGATCACCCATAATATTGCATTAAAACATAGAATATCACTTAATTTCCAAAAGATTCAGTGATGCTGATAATGCAGAATCTCACAACATTTCCCATCATAATGCCATAATGCACAAGTGGGAGAAATAATCCTTGCTATATCTGTACATTGTGTGACGTATTACCTCAATGACCAATGAGAGCAAGTACATCTTCTGTATAGAGCGGCTGTGTTATGATGCAGTTATTGATCATCATTGACATAATCACAAGAATCTTATGCAAAGGGAAATTGTCCGCAGCGAAGTGAGATTTCAGCCCCCAAACGTCTGTAATATTAATGCAATGTCTTACTTTTGTTGCAGTGAACACTGAAGAGACGGATCTACTACAACACTGTACAGGATGAGCATACGCTACAAGCAGCAAAATGATCTTGCAGTTGACAGTATGTTGTTCTGGTAATGTGCACAATTATTATTTATGGGCTACACACCACAGTGCTGGACATATTCTGTTAACTTCAACTCTACTCCTAACATGGAGATGTCTTCCTGGTGTTACTGATTCAGTACATCATATGCACAGTGTGGTTATGATATGATGGATTGATTTAATGAACCCACCAACCAATGATGACATCTGCATCATCTTCTGTAAAGTGCAGCTACAGCATGATATTATCAGCATTTGGTGCGGTATAATCAGAGGTATCTATGTGCTTTTGTGCCTGTTTTAAGTCCTCCAGCTTAACGCCCCTACACCTCCCACTACACAGGCATACTTACTTATGCATACACTGACATCTGGCATACCTACACACACCCCAGGGCCACTTCCTTCCCCTGATGTCAGGGAGAGGATGGGCATGCAGAGTGCAGTAAGTCTCCACGTTACTCTGGCCAACAGTCTTGGCCTACCTCCAGCATCTGTCACCCACAACATCTGTTCCCTCCTTGTAAAGTGCTGAACTATCTCACCTGGGTCAGTGCTATAGCTGATCACAGTGCCCGATCAGGATGTCACTGTGACAGGCAGCAGTGCAGATTGACCGGTCAATCAATGCAGTGCCGCAACATATGCACTAAATGAGATTTCCGTGCCCCCAGTCAGGTTACTCCCTGGGCAGTGACCCTGCTCACACCCTCCCCTAGTTCCACCTCTGATCACAATTATCTCTCTTGGAGAGTGTAGCAAATTGGAGTTGGGGGAATCTCACCTCTGCCATGCATGGTCACAATCTGGGCACAGGACCCAAATAGTGGGCAATGTGGCACTTCTTACAGTAGAGAATAAGTAACTTTATTCTTTACTTGTGTATTAAGGACCTTATTTGCATTAAATTCAGTCCACATGGGACCAAGACTTTCTGGCTTACTGAACAAAGTGGAATTGTTTCGTAGAGGGTGGAGAATTGTATTTTATCTGAAATTACCCCCTCTGCACAAAATACAAACAATTATACCCATACAAGTACCTTGTGGAAGTTGTTGCCCTCTATCTTCCTGTGGTCTCTCCCTGTTTCTCACCGTGCCTCCTCCCATTTCCTTGCACCTCTGCGTCTCCGCATATATCCCTATACTCAGAGCCGGCTCCGGTCAGTGACATGGGATGCCCAAATATGAGCATACCCATATATGGGCATCCATGCCACTGACCGGAGCCCGCTCTGTTGCGGATATGGAGAGAGACTGGGAGATTTACATCCCCTTATAATTCATATGGTGCATAGTACCGGCACGTATTGTTTTACCGGTACTGTGTACCTTCCTACTTTCACACTGGTACAGTATATGCTGCAGTGGGACTGAGAGGGATATATTGGTAACACATAGTCATTGTTGGGGGAATTCAATCCATTTTGAAAATAGTAATGAAATGTTTTTTACTTTTCTTTTTTTTCAGTAATGAAGAATGAAACATTTCTGTTAAAATTGAATTGGAGGTGAACTGGATTCATCATCAACTCTGCACCAGTGTGAATTGATGTTCTTTAATGTTCTGATAAGGTACATGCAACATCTCTTCCTCAACCCCTGCACCACTCTCTGCCTCTTGCCTCTCTCTCTCCACCTCCCTGCTAAGCGTATTAACCCATGCCCTCTAGATCGTATCCCCTCACACCTTACTGCATCTCTTAGTCCCCACTCTCACCCACATCTTCAATTCCTCCCTATTCTCTGGCTCTTTACCCTCTTACTTTAAGCCTGTAGTGGTCACCCTTTTCTCAGAAACAACCTACACCCTATGTGCCTTACTAACTACCGCCCTGTATCCCTCCTGCTGTTTGTCTCCTAATTGCTAGAATGTCAACATTCTTAAATCACATTCCCTCCTGGATCCTTTACAACCTGCCTTTCGTACAGCTCGTTCTACAGACTGTGCTTAAAGCAAATTCCCAAGGTCACTTTTCCCTACTAATCCTACTTGATCTATCTGCTGCGTTTGATGCTCTCAATCACTCTCCTCCTTCATATTCTAAACTCTCTCTTGGTATCCGTAACACAGTTCTATCCTGGTTTTCATCATAACTTTCCTGTCACACATTCTCCATCTCTGTTGCTAACATGTCTTCGTCTTCTATTGATCTGTCTGTGGGTATACATCAGGGCTCTGTTCTGAGATCTCTCTTTCTCTCTACATACTATCATTTGGTGACCTCATCAACTCTTTGTGACAATCCTATAAATAACAAATACAAATATCAGGTCATGGGAATAAGTGATTTGGACATAAAAGTAACATTTCGGAAGTGTGGACAACTAATACATCTTGTAGATTGCCTTTACAGTGTGATGTCATTGATTCAGTAGATTGTGTGCAGACCAGGACTGCAGTACAGTGTCACTCACATGGATGACTTGCGTGGTAGAAGCTCAAGAACAAGGATGTCAAACTCCAGTCCTCGAGGGCCGCAAACAGGCCAGGTTTTCAGGATATCCCTACTGAAAACCTGGCCTGTTTGGGACCCTCGAGGACTGGAGTTTGACATGCATGCTCTAGAAGGAGCACAGCTGTGGGTGGGAGGTGGATTTGCTTTGCATCAAATGGTTTGGAGCAAGGTTTATTGTATGTATTATCATAATAACAATGCAATGCTTAACTTTTATTTCAGGAGGGATGACTGCAGAACAGAAGTGAATATTGAAGCCATGTGTTCCTTTTCTTGCAAAAGAGAAAATTTGAAGGACAGTTGAAGAGAAGGAAAATTACTACACAGAGACAGATAAGCAATGTGTATATTTCTCATTTACCATTTAGTATTTGTCGTTTTATTGACTCCACACAATCCGGCTGCTACGGGTTTCACATTGAATATTTTCATCTCTACTCTACCCCTTCCTGTGATCTGAACCATGCAGGTTTTCGTTGATTCAATACATCATGAGTAGAGGGTGGCTACAGTATGAAGTAAAGACCCAAGGACCACATCTACTACCATTCATAACAAGAACATGTGCAGTAGCGCACAGCTGCAGTTCTATGTGATTGTTATGAAAGGTTGAGGTGGTTCAATTCTATGAATCTGGAGTGGGATGGATCCTGTTTGCATCATATGGTTTCATCTAGGCCAGTAGATTATATAACTCTCAGTACAGGTTACACATGGCATCAGTATTAGTGATTTAAAGAGGAGGAAAGCTTCAATGTGGAGAACAAAGCCAAGTAATGTTGAAGTTACTCCTTTTACCATTTACTTGGTCAGTCTGTACTGTCTACTCTCCACACAGCTGCTAAGGATCTTCCATTTTAAATACTTTCACCTCCTATTCTGCACTGCTTTGCTGCCCATTATTCAGAGATGCGTTCCAGTCATGTTTAGCACTCTGAATCTCTCTGCAGTCATTGGTTCAGCACATCATGGGTAGAGCATGGCTACAGATACAGCAAGCTATTATTATTTTACCGGCTGATCACCCATAATATTGCATTAAAACATAGAATATCACTTAATTTCCAAAAGATTCAGTGATGCTGATAATGCAGAATCTCACAACATTTCCCATCATAATGCCATAATGCACAAGTGGGAGAAATAATCCTTGCTATATCTGTACATTGTGTGACGTATTACCTCAATGACCAATGAGAGCAAGTACATCTTCTGTATAGAGCGGCTGTGTTATGATGCAGTTATTGATCATCATTGACATAATCACAAGAATCTTATGCAAAGGGAAATTGTCCGCAGCGAAGTGAGATTTCAGCCCCCAAACGTCTGTAATATTAATGCAATGTCTTACTTTTGTTGCAGTGAACACTGAAGAGACGGATCTACTACAACACTGTACAGGATGAGCATACGCTACAAGCAGCAAAATGATCTTGCAGTTGACAGTATGTTGTTCTGGTAATGTGCACAATTATTATTTATGGGCTACACACCACAGTGCTGGACATATTCTGTTAACTTCAACTCTACTCCTAACATGGAGATGTCTTCCTGGTGTTACTGATTCAGTACATCATATGCACAGTGTGGTTATGATATGATGGATTGATTTAATGAACCCACCAACCAATGATGACATCTGCATCATCTTCTGTAAAGTGCAGCTACAGCATGATATTATCAGCATTTGGTGCGGTATAATCAGAGGTATCTATGTGCTTTTGTGCCTGTTTTAAGTCCTCCAGCTTAACGCCCCTACACCTCCCACTACACAGGCATACTTACTTATGCATACACTGACATCTGGCATACCTACACACACCCCAGGGCCACTTCCTTCCCCTGATGTCAGGGAGAGGATGGGCATGCAGAGTGCAGTAAGTCTCCACGTTACTCTGGCCAACAGTCTTGGCCTACCTCCAGCATCTGTCACCCACAACATCTGTTCCCTCCTTGTAAAGTGCTGAACTATCTCACCTGGGTCAGTGCTATAGCTGATCACAGTGCCCGATCAGGATGTCACTGTGACAGGCAGCAGTGCAGATTGACCGGTCAATCAATGCAGTGCCGCAACATATGCACTAAATGAGATTTCCGTGCCCCCAGTCAGGTTACTCCCTGGGCAGTGACCCTGCTCACACCCTCCCCTAGTTCCACCTCTGATCACAATTATCTCTCTTGGAGAGTGTAGCAAATTGGAGTTGGGGGAATCTCACCTCTGCCATGCATGGTCACAATCTGGGCACAGGACCCAAATAGTGGGCAATGTGGCACTTCTTACAGTAGAGAATAAGTAACTTTATTCTTTACTTGTGTATTAAGGACCTTATTTGCATTAAATTCAGTCCACATGGGACCAAGACTTTCTGGCTTACTGAACAAAGTGGAATTGTTTCGTAGAGGGTGGAGAATTGTATTTTATCTGAAATTAAACCCTCTGCACAAAATACAAACAATTATACCCATACAAGTACCTTGTGGAAGTTGTTGCCCTCTATCTTCCTGTGGTCTCTCCCTGTTTCTCACCGTGCCTCCTCCCATTTCCTTGCACCTCTGCGTCTCCGCATATATCCCTATACTCAGAGCCGGCTCCGGTCAGTGACATGGGATGCCCAAATATGAGCATACCCATATATGGGCATCCATGCCACTGACCGGAGCACGCTCTGTTGCGGATATGGAGAGAGACTGGGAGATTTACATCCCCTTATAATTCATATGGTGCATAGTACCGGCACGTATTGTTTTACCGGTACTGTGTACCTTCCTACTTCCACACTGGTACAGTATATGCTGCAGTGGGACTGAGAGGGATATATTGGTAACACATAGTCATTGTTGGGGGAATTCAATCCATTTTGAAAATAGTAATGAAATGTTTTTTACTTTTCTTTTTTTTCAGTAATGAAGAATGAAACATTTCTGTTAAAATTGAATTGGAGGTGAACTGGATTCATCATCAACTCTGCACCAGTGTGAATTGATGTTCTTTAATGTTCTGATAAGGTACATGCAACATCTCTTCCTCAACCCCTGCACCACTCTCTGCCTCTTGCCTCTCTCTCTCCACCTCCCTGCTAAGCGTATTAACCCATGCCCTCTAGATCGTATCCCCTCACACCTTACTGCATCTCTTAGTCCCCACTCTCACCCACATCTTCAATTCCTCCCTATTCTCTGGCTCTTTACCCTCTTACTTTAAGCCTGTAGTGGTCACCCTTTTCTCAGAAACAACCTACACCCTATGTGCCTTACTAACTACCGCCCTGTATCCCTCCTGCTGTTTGTCTCCTAATTGCTAGAATGTCAACATTCTTAAATCACATTCCCTCCTGGATCCTTTACAACCTGCCTTTCGTACAGCTCGTTCTACAGACTGTGCTTAAAGCAAATTCCCAAGGTCACTTTTCCCTACTAATCCTACTTGATCTATCTGCTGCGTTTGATGCTCTCAATCACTCTCCTCCTTCATATTCTAAACTCTCTCTTGGTATCCGTAACACAGTTCTATCCTGGTTTTCATCATAACTTTCCTGTCACACATTCTCCATCTCTGTTGCTAACATGTCTTCGTCTTCTATTGATCTGTCTGTGGGTATACATCAGGGCTCTGTTCTGAGATCTCTCTTTCTCTCTACATACTATCATTTGGTGACCTCATCAACTCTTTGTGACAATCCTATAAATAACAAATACAAATATCAGGTCATGGGAATAAGTGATTTGGACATAAAAGTAACATTTCGGAAGTGTGGACAACTAATACATCTTGTAGATTGCCTTTACAGTGTGATGTCATTGATTCAGTAGATTGTGTGCAGACCAGGACTGCAGTACAGTGTCACTCACATGGATGACTTGCGTGGTAGAAGCTCAAGAACAAGGATGTCAAACTCCAGTCCTCGAGGGCCGCAAACAGGCCAGGTTTTCAGGATATCCCTACTGAAAACCTGGCCTGTTTGGGACCCTCGAGGACTGGAGTTTGACATGCATGCTCTAGAAGGAGCACAGCTGTGGGTGGGAGGTGGATTTGCTTTGCATCAAATGGTTTGGAGCAAGGTTTATTGTATGTATTATCATAATAACAATGCAATGCTTAACTTTTATTTCAGGAGGGATGACTGCAGAACAGAAGTGAATATTGAAGCCATGTGTTCCTTTTCTTGCAAAAGAGAAAATTTGAAGGACAGTTGAAGAGAAGGAAAATTACTACACAGAGACAGATAAGCAATGTGTATATTTCTCATTTACCATTTAGTATTTGTCGTTTTATTGACTCCACACAATCCGGCTGCTACGGGTTTCACATTGAATATTTTCATCTCTACTCTACCCCTTCCTGTGATCTGAACCATGCAGGTTTTCGTTGATTCAATACATCATGAGTAGAGGGTGGCTACAGTATGAAGTAAAGACCCAAGGACCACATCTACTACCATTCATAACAAGAACATGTGCAGTAGCGCACAGCTGCAGTTCTATGTGATTGTTATGAAAGGTTGAGGTGGTTCAATTCTATGAATCTGGAGTGGGATGGATCCTGTTTGCATCATATGGTTTCATCTAGGCCAGTAGATTATATAACTCTCAGTACAGGTTACACATGGCATCAGTATTAGTGATTTAAAGAGGAGGAAAGCTTCAATGTGGAGAACAAAGCCAAGTAATGTTGAAGTTACTCCTTTTACCATTTACTTGGTCAGTCTGTACTGTCTACTCTCCACACAGCTGCTAAGGATCTTCCATTTTAAATACTTTCACCTCCTATTCTGCACTGCTTTGCTGCCCATTATTCAGAGATGCGTTCCAGTCATGTTTACCACTCTGAATCTCTCTGCAGTCATTGGTTCAGCACATCATGGGTAGAGCATGGCTACAGATACAGCAAGCTATTATTATTTTACCGGCTGATCACCCATAATATTGCATTAAAACATAGAATATCACTTAATTTCCAAAAGATTCAGTGATGCTGATAATGCAGAATCTCACAACATTTCCCATCATAATGCCATAATGCACAAGTGGGAGAAAAAATCCTTGCTATATCTGTACATTGTGTGACGTATTACCTCAATGACCTATGAGAGCAAGTACATCTTCTGTATAGAGCGGCTGTGTTATGATGCAGTTATTGATCATCATTGACATAATCACAAGAATCTTATGCAAAGGGAAATTGTCCGCAGCGAAGTGAGATTTCAGCCCCCAAACGTCTGTAATATTAATGCAATGTCTTACTTTTGTTGCAGTGAACACTGAAGAGACGGATCTACTACAACACTGTACAGGATGAGCATACGCTACAAGCAGCAAAATGATCTTGCAGTTGACAGTATGTTGTTCTGGTAATGTGCACAATTATTATTTATGGGCTACACACCACAGTGCTGGACATATTCTGTTAACTTCAACTCTACTCCTAACATGGAGATGTCTTCCTGGTGTTACTGATTCAGTACATCATATGCACAGTGTGGTTATGATATGATGGATTGATTTAATGAACCCACCAACCAATGATGACATCTGCATCATCTTCTGTAAAGTGCAGCTACAGCATGATATTATCAGCATTTGGTGCGGTATAATCAGAGGTATCTATGTGCTTTTGTGCCTGTTTTAAGTCCTCCAGCTTAACGCCCCTACACCTCCCACTACACAGGCATACTTACTTATGCATACACTGACATCTGGCATACCTACACACACCCCAGGGCCACTTCCTTCCCCTGATGTCAGGGAGAGGATGGGCATGCAGAGTGCAGTAAGTCTCCACGTTACTCTGGCCAACAGTCTTGGCCTACCTCCAGCATCTGTCACCCACAACATCTGTTCCCTCCTTGTAAAGTGCTGAACTATCTCACCTGGGTCAGTGCTATAGCTGATCACAGTGCCCGATCAGGATGTCACTGTGACAGGCAGCAGTGCAGATTGACCGGTCAATCAATGCAGTGCCGCAACATATGCACTAAATGAGATTTCCGTGCCCCCAGTCAGGTTACTCCCTGGGCAGTGACCCTGCTCACACCCTCCCCTAGTTCCACCTCTGATCACAATTATCTCTCTTGGAGAGTGTAGCAAATTGGAGTTGGGGGAATCTCACCTCTGCCATGCATGGTCACAATCTGGGCACAGGACCCAAATAGTGGGCAATGTGGCACTTCTTACAGTAGAGAATAAGTAACTTTATTCTTTACTTGTGTATTAAGGACCTTATTTGCATTAAATTCAGTCCACATGGGACCAAGACTTTCTGGCTTACTGAACAAAGTGGAATTGTTTCGTAGAGGGTGGAGAATTGTATTTTATCTGAAATTACCCCCTCTGCACAAAATACAAACAATTATACCCATACAAGTACCTTGTGGAAGTTGTTGCCCTCTATCTTCCTGTGGTCTCTCCCTGTTTCTCACCGTGCCTCCTCCCATTTCCTTGCACCTCTGCGTCTCCGCATATATCCCTATACTCAGAGCCGGCTCCGGTCAGTGACATGGGATGCCCAAATATGAGCATACCCATATATGGGCATCCATGCCACTGACCGGAGCCCGCTCTGTTGCGGATATGGAGAGAGACTGGGAGATTTACATCCCCTTATAATTCATATGGTGCATAGTACCGGCACGTATTGTTTTACCGGTACTGTGTACCTTCCTACTTTCACACTGGTACAGTATATGCTGCAGTGGGACTGAGAGGGATATATTGGTAACACATAGTCATTGTTGGGGGAATTCAATCCATTTTGAAAATAGTAATGAAATGTTTTTTACTTTTCTTTTTTTTCAGTAATGAAGAATGAAACATTTCTGTTAAAATTGAATTGGAGGTGAACTGGATTCATCATCAACTCTGCACCAGTGTGAATTGATGTTCTTTAATGTTCTGATAAGGTACATGCAACATCTCTTCCTCAACCCCTGCACCACTCTCTGCCTCTTGCCTCTCTCTCTCCACCTCCCTGCTAAGCGTATTAACCCATCTAATGTAATCCACATTCCATGTCTCACTTTACTCTTCACTTCTCACGTGCCCTCTGGAATGACTGCTCTCTGACTAACAAGGTCTATTTGTACATGACCTCTTCTGCTCTCATCATCCACCACCTCTCATTCCCCTCACCCCTGTCCTACTCGATACCTCAGCTTAATTGAACTCTCTCCTCTGACATCTACCCTTATCTCTAACCTCTCCTCACTTTCTGCTTAAACTAACTATCTTGTTAACTTTTACAATGCTATCATCTCCTCCTCCTCCCTCCTCCTCCTCCCTCCTCCATCATATATATGCCCCTTCTAGGCTCTGACACACTCATCCCTCTAAGGCCATGATTATCATGGGCACATGCTTGGTCATCCACAGTGCGTGCGAGCGATGCAGAGCCGCCTCGGACCTCAGTGCAGGGATTGCTGCATACCCCCAGCATCTGTCACCCACAAACAATACACACACTAATACTCCCCACAATACACACTATAATACCTCCTCAATACTAATCTCCCCAATAATATTATAGCTCCAAACACAATATACACAACACCCTTACACAAGATACACAATCTAGTACTCTCCTCTGCACCTCTACACACAATATAATACTCCCACACACACAATATACACACTACCCTCCTACCCCCATAAAATACAACCAATAATACACACACACTTTGTGGATGTTGGGACCAGCTCCCGGCATGCACCAGTGAAAGAGAGAGGCCCGCAGAAGCTCGGAAGAACTCCCTCCATCCGTGCCTTCCTCCGTTTCACATCTTCTCCCTGTCTCTCTCCCTCCCTTTCCTTGCATCTCCCTGCGTCTTTACGTATACCCAGTCAGTGACGGCTCTGGTCACGTGATGCCTTAATATGGGCTTATCCATATATGTTCATCCACGTCACTAATGTGATGCCCGCACTGTTGCGGAGCTGGTACTTACGACGGGCACTTATTGTTTTATCAGTACTGCGTACCTGACTCTACCGGCCTACTTTCAACACTAGTACAATATGTGCTTCACTACGAGTGAGTGGGGAATATTGGCATCACACAGTCACTGTTGAATATGCCATTCAATCCATTTTGAAAATAGTAATGCAATGTGGTTTTGTTTTGTTTGCTTTTTGCAGTAATGAAGAATGGAAAAGTTATATTAAAATTAAATTGGAGGGGGACTAGATTCAGCATTTCATCATGAACTCTGCACTTGTGAGAATTTAACTTCTTGAATACCCTGACAGGTACACGCAACATTAAGACTATAATCTGCTGTGCAAGCTTTCGTGCTATACCTCCCCCTCAGGTTTTGATTTATACATTTGCTCCCTCAATTCATGTCCTCTAATATTTGAAAGCTCTCTCCTAGCATTTTCTCTTTACCACAGAACGTCATCCCAATGTAACCTCTCTCTTGTTCTTTCTGCTGGCTGTTTCCTCACTCCTCTGTTAAACTTTTCTAATTTCTCTAACTTCCACACTCCTGCTTTTATCCACATGTTCTCCTCTTTCCTTCCCCTACCTTTGCATGTGTCTACACACTGCACCATTTGTACAGACCTCTATTGCAGCTATTTCTGCACTGCTCAATGAAAAGCACTCTTTAATATCCTATTCTCTGTGCCCCCTCTCTCTGCGCCCCCTCTTTTGGCGCCTCCTCTCTCTGCGCCCCCTCTCTCTGCGCCTATCTGTCTCATTCTCTCTACGTCCCTCTCTCTCTACATAGAGCTATCTCTGTCTCTCTCTACACCTATCTCTGTGTCTCCTTCTATGTTTGCTGATGTGTGGGATATCTCTTATAATCTTGAACCTGCTCATATACACATCGGGCCTCCCTGCCTCTGCCTCCCTGCTAAGAGTGTTAACCTATCTAATGTAATCCACATTCCTTTCCTTACTTTTCTCTTCCCTTCTCCTATGCCATCTGGAATGTCCGTTCTCTGACTAACAAGGCTCTAGTTGTACATGACCTCTTCTGCTCTCATCATTCACAATCAGTCATTCCCCTCACCCCATCTTACCTGTCCCACTGATTTGCCTCTGCTTAATTAAACTCTCCTCTGACATCTACTCTAACCTCTCTGCTCTCTCTCTCTTTCCGCTTAAACTAACAATCTTATTAACTCTTACAATGCTATCCTCCTATCTATATGCCCCCTCTAGGCTCTGACACACTTGTCCCTCTAGCCCACACCCTTGGCTAAATTCCCAAACATGTTCATCACACTTCCACTCGCTGTTCTTAATGCCTATGAAGGAAATCACACAATTGATATTTGATTTTTCTACAGTAAAAATGTCTCCAGTCCTGTATAAAGCTGCTCTCTGGGGCCAAACCACACTACTTTTTTTTCACATTCATCAACACTCAAATTTAATTTACGCTGTCTTTTTTTCCCTGTATTTGACTCCCTCCACTAACCTTCTCCTCACACTTGCCATCCTTCCTTCACTTCTCCTCAAGCATTTGACTACTTCAGAGGCAAGGTGGATGCCACCCACAAGGAGATTCCTTCTGTCCCTTCCCCCTTCTCTCCTTCTACCTAATTCTCCTTCTGCATTTGACTCTTTTTCTTCTCTTACAGAGCTGGAAGCAAATCATCTTCTCTTCTCCCTCTACCACATGCCCTCTAGATCGTATCCCCTCACACCTTACTGCATCTCTTAGTCCCCACTCTCACCCACATCTTCAATTCCTCCCTATTCTCTGGCTCTTTACCCTCTTACTTTAAGCCTGTAGTGGTCACCCTTTTCTCAGAAACAACCTACACCCTATGTGCCTTACTAACTACCGCCCTGTATCCCTCCTGCTGTTTGTCTCCTAATTGCTAGAATGTCAACATTCTTAAATCACATTCCCTCCTGGATCCTTTACAACCTGCCTTTCGTACAGCTCGTTCTACAGACTGTGCTTAAAGCAAATTCCCAAGGTCACTTTTCCCTACTAATCCTACTTGATCTATCTGCTGCGTTTGATGCTCTCAATCACTCTCCTCCTTCATATTCTAAACTCTCTCTTGGTATCCGTAACACAGTTCTATCCTGGTTTTCATCATAACTTTCCTGTCACACATTCTCCATCTCTGTTGCTAACATGTCTTCGTCTTCTATTGATCTGTCTGTGGGTATACATCAGGGCTCTGTTCTGAGATCTCTCTTTCTCTCTACATACTATCATTTGGTGACCTCATCAACTCTTTGTGACAATCCTATAAATAACAAATACAAATATCAGGTCATGGGAATAAGTGATTTGGACATAAAAGTAACATTTCGGAAGTGTGGACAACTAATACATCTTGTAGATTGCCTTTACAGTGTGATGTCATTGATTCAGTAGATTGTGTGCAGACCAGGACTGCAGTACAGTGTCACTCACATGGATGACTTGCGTGGTAGAAGCTCAAGAACAAGGATGTCAAACTCCAGTCCTCGAGGGCCGCAAACAGGCCAGGTTTTCAGGATATCCCTACTGAAAACCTGGCCTGTTTGGGACCCTCGAGGACTGGAGTTTGACATGCATGCTCTAGAAGGAGCACAGCTGTGGGTGGGAGGTGGATTTGCTTTGCATCAAATGGTTTGGAGCAAGGTTTATTGTATGTATTATCATAATAACAATGCAATGCTTAACTTTTATTTCAGGAGGGATGACTGCAGAACAGAAGTGAATATTGAAGCCATGTGTTCCTTTTCTTGCAAAAGAGAAAATTTGAAGGACAGTTGAAGAGAAGGAAAATTACTACACAGAGACAGATAAGCAATGTGTATATTTCTCATTTACCATTTAGTATTTGTCGTTTTATTGACTCCACACAATCCGGCTGCTACGGGTTTCACATTGAATATTTTCATCTCTACTCTACCCCTTCCTGTGATCTGAACCATGCAAGTTTTCGTTGATTCAATACATCATGAGTAGAGTGTGGCTACAGTATGAAGTAAAGACCCAAGGACCACATCTACTACCATTCATAACAAGAACATGTGCAGTAGCGCACAGCTGCAGTTCTATGTGATTGTTATGAAAGGTTGAGGTGGTTCAATTCTATGAATCTGGAGTGGGATGGATCCTGTTTGCATCATATGGTTTCATCTAGGCCAGTAGATTATATAACTCTCAGTACAGGTTACACATGGCATCAGTATTAGTGATTTAAAGAGGAGGAAAGCTTCAATGTGGAGAACAAAGCCAAGTAATGTTGAAGTTACTCCTTTTACCATTTACTTGGTCAGTCTGTACTGTCTACTCTCCACACAGCTGCTAAGGATCTTCCATTTTAAATACTTTCACCTCCTATTCTGCACTGCTTTGCTGCCCATTATTCAGAGATGCGTTCCAGTCATGTTTAGCACTCTGAATCTCTCTGCAGTCATTGGTTCAGCACATCATGGGTAGAGCATGGCTACAGATACAGCAAGCTATTATTATTTTACCGGCTGATCACCCATAATATTGCATTAAAACATAGAATATCACTTAATTTCCAAAAGATTCAGTGATGCTGATAATGCAGAATCTCACAACATTTCCCATCATAATGCCATAATGCACAAGTGGGAGAAATAATCCTTGCTATATCTGTACATTGTGTGACGTATTACCTCAATGACCAATGAGAGCAAGTACATCTTCTGTATAGAGCGGCTGTGTTATGATGCAGTTATTGATCATCATTGACATAATCACAAGAATCTTATGCAAAGGGAAATTGTCCGCAGCGAAGTGAGATTTCAGCCCCCAAACGTCTGTAATATTAATGCAATGTCTTACTTTTGTTGCAGTGAACACTGAAGAGACGGATCTACTACAACACTGTACAGGATGAGCATACGCTACAAGCAGCAAAATGATCTTGCAGTTGACAGTATGTTGTTCTGGTAATGTGCACAATTATTATTTATGGGCTACACACCACAGTGCTGGACATATTCTGTTAACTTCAACTCTACTCCTAACATGGAGATGTCTTCCTGGTGTTACTGATTCAGTACATCATATGCACAGTGTGGTTATGATATGATGGATTGATTTAATGAACCCACCAACCAATGATGACATCTGCATCATCTTCTGTAAAGTGCAGCTACAGCATGATATTATCAGCATTTGGTGCGGTATAATCAGAGGTATCTATGTGCTTTTGTGCCTGTTTTAAGTCCTCCAGCTTAACGCCCCTACACCTCCCACTACACAGGCATACTTACTTATGCATACACTGACATCTGGCATACCTACACACACCCCAGGGCCACTTCCTTCCCCTGATGTCAGGGAGAGGATGGGCATGCAGAGTGCAGTAAATCTCCACGTTACTCTGGCCAACAGTCTTGGCCTACCTCCAGCATCTGTCACCCACAACATCTGTTCCCTCCTTGTAAAGTGCTGAACTACTGCTGCGGCACAGTTTATTCGAGCATTTGCCCGTTCTGTGCCGCAGCAGTAGCCTGGCGCGCGCCCGAGTGTGACGGGCGCGCGCCGAAGCAGCGGAAGAGCGCCCTCCGATCGGGGCGCTCTCCCTCCCGCTGCCGGGTCCGCCGGGTCCCCCGGAACCCCCTGCCGCTGTCCCGCGATCGCGGGACACCAGGGCTCCCTCGGGGAGCCCCTGGACGTGCGTGCAGGGGGCGCACGCTCCCGAAGACGCGTGACCGCGCGTCTATGACGCGCGGCACGCCGAGGGGCGGCCACTAGCAAGCCGGGAAATCTCCCGGCTTGCGGATCTGGCCGCAGTGCAATTAAATGTGTCGCCAGTGTATCTCACCTGGGTCAGTGCTATAGCTGATCACAGTGCCCGATCAGGATGTCACTGTGACAGGCAGCAGTGCAGATTGACCGGTCAATCAATGCAGTGCCGCAACATACTGCTGCGGCACAGTTTATTCGAGCATTTGCCCGTTCTGTGCCGCAGCAGTAGCCTGGCGCGCGCCCGAGTGTGACGGGCGCACGCCGAAGCAGCGGAAGAGCGCCCTCCGATCGGGGCGCTCTCCCTACCGCTGCCGGGTCCGCCGGGTCCCCCGGAACCCCCTGCCGCTGTCCCGCGATCGCGGGACACCAGGGCTCCCTCGGGGAGCCCCTGGACATGCGTGCAGCGGGCGCACGCTCCCGATGACGCGTGACCGCGCGTCTATGACGCGCGGCACGCCGAGGGGCGGCCACTAGCAAGCCGGGAGATTTCCCGGCTTGCGGTACCGACCACACTTCAATAAAGTGTGTCGGTAGTGTATGCACTAAATGAGATTTCCGTGCCCCCAGTCAGGTTACTCCCTGGTCAGTGACCCTGCTCACACCCTCCCCTAGTTCCACCTCTGATCACAATTATCTCTCTTGGAGAGTGTAGCAAATTGGAGTTGGGGGAATCTCACCTCTGCCATGCATGGTCACAATCTGGGCACAGGACCCAAATAGTGGGCAATGTGGCACTTCTTACAGTAGAGAATAAGTAACTTTATTCTTTACTTGTGTATTAAGGACCTTATTTGCATTAAATTCAGTCCACATGGGACCAAGACTTTCTGGCTTACTGAACAAAGTGGAATTGTTTCGTAGAGGGTGGAGAATTGTATTTTATCTGAAATTACCCCCTCTGCACAAAATACAAACAATTATACCCATACAAGTACCTTGTGGAAGTTGTTGCCCTCTATCTTCCTGTGGTCTCTCCCTGTTTCTCACCGTGCCTCCTCCCATTTCCTTGCACCTCTGCGTCTCCGCATATATCCCTATACTCAGAGCCGGCTCCGGTCAGTGACATGGGATGCCCAAATATGAGCATACCCATATATGGGCATCCATGCCACTGACCGGAGCCCGCTCTGTTGCGGATATGGAGAGAGACTGGGAGATTTACATCCCCTTATAATTCATATGGTGCATAGTACCGGCACGTATTGTTTTACCGGTACTGTGTACCTTCCTACTTCCACACTGGTACAGTATATGCTGCAGTGGGACTGAGAGGGATATATTGGTAACACATAGTCATTGTTGGGGGAATTCAATCCATTTTGAAAATAGTAATGAAATGTTTTTTACTTTTCTTTTTTTTCAGTAATGAAGAATGAAACATTTCTGTTAAAATTGAATTGGAGGTGAACTGGATTCATCATCAACTCTGCACCAGTGTGAATTGATGTTCTTTAATGTTCTGATAAGGTACATGCAACATCTCTTCCTCAACCCCTGCACCACTCTCTGCCTCTTGCCTCTCTCTCTCCACCTCCCTGCTAAGCGTATTAACCCATGCCCTCTAGATCGTATCCCCTCACACCTTACTGCATCTCTTAGTCCCCACTCTCACCCACATCTTCAATTCCTCCCTATTCTCTGGCTCTTTACCCTCTTACTTTAAGCCTGTAGTGGTCACCCTTTTCTCAGAAACAACCTACACCCTATGTGCCTTACTAACTACCGCCCTGTATCCCTCCTGCTGTTTGTCTCCTAATTGCTAGAATGTCAACATTCTTAAATCACATTCCCTCCTGGATCCTTTACAACCTGCCTTTCGTACAGCTCGTTCTACAGACTGTGCTTAAAGCAAATTCCCAAGGTCACTTTTCCCTACTAATCCTACTTGATCTATCTGCTGCGTTTGATGCTCTCAATCACTCTCCTCCTTCATATTCTAAACTCTCTCTTGGTATCCGTAACACAGTTCTATCCTGGTTTTCATCATAACTTTCCTGTCACACATTCTCCATCTCTGTTGCTAACATGTCTTCGTCTTCTATTGATCTGTCTGTGGGTATACATCAGGGCTCTGTTCTGAGATCTCTCTTTCTCTCTACATACTATCATTTGGTGACCTCATCAACTCTTTGTGACAATCCTATAAATAACAAATACAAATATCAGGTCATGGGAATAAGTGATTTGGACATAAAAGTAACATTTCGGAAGTGTGGACAACTAATACATCTTGTAGATTGCCTTTACAGTGTGATGTCATTGATTCAGTAGATTGTGTGCAGACCAGGACTGCAGTACAGTGTCACTCACATGGATGACTTGCGTGGTAGAAGCTCAAGAACAAGGATGTCAAACTCCAGTCCTCGAGGGCCGCAAACAGGCCAGGTTTTCAGGATATCCCTACTGAAAACCTGGCCTGTTTGGGACCCTCGAGGACTGGAGTTTGACATGCATGCTCTAGAAGGAGCACAGCTGTGGGTGGGAGGTGGATTTGCTTTGCATCAAATGGTTTGGAGCAAGGTTTATTGTATGTATTATCATAATAACAATGCAATGCTTAACTTTTATTTCAGGAGGGATGACTGCAGAACAGAAGTGAATATTGAAGCCATGTGTTCCTTTTCTTGCAAAAGAGAAAATTTGAAGGACAGTTGAAGAGAAGGAAAATTACTACACAGAGACAGATAAGCAATGTGTATATTTCTCATTTACCATTTAGTATTTGTCGTTTTATTGACTCCACACAATCCGGCTGCTACGGGTTTCACATTGAATATTTTCATCTCTACTCTACCCCTTCCTGTGATCTGAACCATGCAAGTTTTCGTTGATTCAATACATCATGAGTAGAGGGTGGCTACAGTATGAAGTAAAGACCCAAGGACCACATCTACTACCATTCATAACAAGAACATGTGCAGTAGCGCACAGCTGCAGTTCTATGTGATTGTTATGAAAGGTTGAGATGGTTCAATTCTATGAATCTGGAGTGGGATGGATCCTGTTTGCATCATATGGTTTCATCTAGGCCAGTAGATTATATAACTCTCAGTACAGGTTACACATGGCATCAGTATTAGTGATTTAAAGAGGAGGAAAGCTTCAATGTGGAGAACAAAGCCAAGTAATGTTGAAGTTACTCCTTTTACCATTTACTTGGTCAGTCTGTACTGTCTACTCTCCACACAGCTGCTAAGGATCTTCCATTTTAAATACTTTCACCTCCTATTCTGCACTGCTTTGCTGCCCATTATTCAGAGATGCGTTCCAGTCATGTTTAGCACTCTGAATCTCTCTGCAGTCATTGGTTCAGCACATCATGGGTAGAGCATGGCTACAGATACAGCAAGCTATTATTATTTTACCGGCTGATCACCCATAATATTGCATTAAAACATAGAATATCACTTAATTTCCAAAAGATTCAGTGATGCTGATAATGCAGAATCTCACAACATTTCCCATCATAATGCCATAATGCACAAGTGGGAGAAATAATCCTTGCTATATCTGTACATTGTGTGACGTATTACCTCAATGACCAATGAGAGCAAGTACATCTTCTGTATAGAGCGGCTGTGTTATGATGCAGTTATTGATCATCATTGACATAATCACAAGAATCTTATGCAAAGGGAAATTGTCCGCAGCGAAGTGAGATTTCAGCCCCCAAACGTCTGTAATATTAATGCAATGTCTTACTTTTGTTGCAGTGAACAGCGAAGAGACGGATCTACTACAACACTGTACAGGATGAGCATACGCTACAAGCAGCAAAATGATCTTGCAGTTGACAGTATGTTGTTCTGGTAATGTGCACAATTATTATTTATGGGCTACACACCACAGTGCTGGACATATTCTGTTAACTTCAACTCTACTCCTAACATGGAGATGTCTTCCTGGTGTTACTGATTCAGTACATCATATGCACAGTGTGGTTATGATATGATGGATTGATTTAATGAACCCACCAACCAATGATGACATCTGCATCATCTTCTGTAAAGTGCAGCTACAGCATGATATTATCAGCATTTGGTGCGGTATAATCAGAGGTATCTATGTGCTTTTGTGCCTGTTTTAAGTCCTCCAGCTTAACGCCCCTACACCTCCCACTACACAGGCATACTTACTTATGCATACACTGACATCTGGCATACCTACACACACCCCAGGGCCACTTCCTTCCCCTGATGTCAGGGAGAGGATGGGCATGCAGAGTGCAGTAAATCTCCACGTTACTCTGGCCAACAGTCTTGGCCTACCTCCAGCATCTGTCACCCACAACATCTGTTCCCTCCTTGTAAAGTGCTGAACTATCTCACCTGGGTCAGTGCTATAGCTGATCACAGTGCCCGATCAGGATGTCACTGTGACAGGCAGCAGTGCAGATTGACCGGTCAATCAATGCAGTGCCGCAACATACTGCTGCGGCACAGTTTATTCGAGCATTTGCCCGTTCTGTGCCGCAGCAGTAGCCTGGCGCGCGCCCGAGTGTGACGGGCGCACGCCGAAGCAGCGGAAGAGCGCCCTCCGATCGGGGCGCTCTCCCTACCGCTGCCGGGTCCGCCGGGTCCCCCGGAACCCCCTGCCGCTGTCGCTGTCGGGGAGCCCCTGGACATGCGTGCAGCGGGCGCACGCTCCCGATGACGCGTGACCGCGCGTCTATGACGCGCGGCACGCCGAGGGGCGGCCACTAGCAAGCCGGGAGATTTCCCGGCTTGCGGTACCGACCACACTTCAATAAAGTGTGTCGGTAGTGTATGCACTAAATGAGATTTCCGTGCCCCCAGTCAGGTTACTCCCTGGGCAGTGACCCTGCTCACACCCTCCCCTAGTTCCACCTCTGATCACAATTATCTCTCTTGGAGAGTGTAGCAAATTGGAGTTGGGGGAATCTCACCTCTGCCATGCATGGTCACAATCTGGGCACAGGACCCAAATAGTGGGCAATGTGGCACTTCTTACAGTAGAGAATAAGTAACTTTATTCTTTACTTGTGTATTAAGGACCTTATTTGCATTAAATTCAGTCCACATGGGACCAAGACTTTCTGGCTTACTGAACAAAGTGGAATTGTTTTGTAGAGGGTGGAGAATTGTATTTTATCTGAAATTACCCCCTCTGCACAAAATACAAACAATTATACCCATACAAGTACCTTGTGGAAGTTGTTGCCCTCTATCTTCCTGTGGTCTCTCCCTGTTTCTCACCGTGCCTCCTCCCATTTCCTTGCACCTCTGCGTCTCCGCATATATCCCTATACTCAGAGCCGGCTCCGGTCAGTGACATGGGATGCCCAAATATGAGCATACCCATATATGGGCATCCATGCCACTGACCGGAGCCCGCTCTGTTGCGGATATGGAGAGAGACTGGGAGATTTACATCCCCTTATAATTCATATGGTGCATAGTACCGGCACGTATTGTTTTACCGGTACTGTGTACCTTCCTACTTTCACACTGGTACAGTATATGCTGCAGTGGGACTGAGAGGGATATATTGGTAACACATAGTCATTGTTGGGGGAATTCAATCCATTTTGAAAATAGTAATGAAATGTTTTTTACTTTTCTTTTTTTTCAGTAATGAAGAATGAAACATTTCTGTTAAAATTGAATTGGAGGTGAACTGGATTCATCATCAACTCTGCACCAGTGTGAATTGATGTTCTTTAATGTTCTGATAAGGTACATGCAACATCTCTTCCTCAACCCCTGCACCACTCTCTGCCTCTTGCCTCTCTCTCTCCACCTCCCTGCTAAGCGTATTAACCCATCTAATGTAATCCACATTCCATGTCTCACTTTACTCTTCACTTCTCACGTGCCCTCTGGAATGACTGCTCTCTGACTAACAAGGTCTATTTGTACATGACCTCTTCTGCTCTCATCATCCACCACCTCTCATTCCCCTCACCCCTGTCCTACTCGATACCTCAGCTTAATTGAACTCTCTCCTCTGACATCTACCCTTATCTCTAACCTCTCCTCACTTTCTGCTTAAACTAACTATCTTGTTAACTTTTACAATGCTATCATCTCCTCCTCCTCCCTCCTCCTCCTCCCTCCTCCATCATATATATGCCCCTTCTAGGCTCTGACACACTCATCCCTCTAAGGCCATGATTATCATGGGCACATGCTTGGTCATCCACAGTGCGTGCGAGCGATGCAGAGCCGCCTCGGACCTCAGTGCAGGGATTGCTGCATACCCCCAGCATCTGTCACCCACAAACAATACACACACTAATACTCCCCACAATACACACTATAATACCTCCTCAATACTAATCTCCCCAATAATATTATAGCTCCAAACACAATATACACAACACCCTTACACAAGATACACAATCTAGTACTCTCCTCTGCACCTCTACACACAATATAATACTCCCACACACACAATATACACACTACCCTCCTACCCCCATAAAATACAACCAATAATACACACACACTTTGTGGATGTTGGGACCAGCTCCCGGCATGCACCAGTGAAAGAGAGAGGCCCGCAGAAGCTCGGAAGAACTCCCTCCATCCGTGCCTTCCTCCGTTTCACATCTTCTCCCTGTCTCTCTCCCTCCCTTTCCTTGCATCTCCCTGCGTCTTTACGTATACCCAGTCAGTGACGGCTCTGGTCACGTGATGCCTTAATATGGGCTTATCCATATATGTTCATCCACGTCACTAATGTGATGCCCGCACTGTTGCGGAGCTGGTACTTACGACGGGCACTTATTGTTTTATCAGTACTGCGTACCTGACTCTACCGGCCTACTTTCAACACTAGTACAATATGTGCTTCACTACGAGTGAGTGGGGAATATTGGCATCACACAGTCACTGTTGAATATGCCATTCAATCCATTTTGAAAATAGTAATGCAATGTGGTTTTGTTTTGTTTGCTTTTTGCAGTAATGAAGAATGGAAAAGTTATATTAAAATTAAATTGGAGGGGGACTAGATTCAGCATTTCATCATGAACTCTGCACTTGTGAGAATTTAACTTCTTGAATACCCTGACAGGTACACGCAACATTAAGACTATAATCTGCTGTGCAAGCTTTCGTGCTATACCTCCCCCTCAGGTTTTGATTTATACATTTGCTCCCTCAATTCATGTCCTCTAATATTTGAAAGCTCTCTCCTAGCATTTTCTCTTTACCACAGAACGTCATCCCAATGTAACCTCTCTCTTGTTCTTTCTGCTGGCTGTTTCCTCACTCCTCTGTTAAACTTTTCTAATTTCTCTAACTTCCACACTCCTGCTTTTATCCACATGTTCTCCTCTTTCCTTCCCCTACCTTTGCATGTGTCTACACACTGCACCATTTGTACAGACCTCTATTGCAGCTATTTCTGCACTGCTCAATGAAAAGCACTCTTTAATATCCTATTCTCTGTGCCCCCTCTCTCTGCGCCCCCTCTTTTGGCGCCTCCTCTCTCTGCGCCCCCTCTCTCTGCGCCTATCTGTCTCATTCTCTCTACGTCCCTCTCTCTCTACATAGAGCTATCTCTGTCTCTCTCTACACCTATCTCTGTGTCTCCTTCTATGTTTGCTGATGTGTGGGATATCTCTTATAATCTTGAACCTGCTCATATACACATCGGGCCTCCCTGCCTCTGCCTCCCTGCTAAGAGTGTTAACCTATCTAATGTAATCCACATTCCTTTCCTTACTTTTCTCTTCCCTTCTCCTATGCCATCTGGAATGTCCGTTCTCTGACTAACAAGGCTCTAGTTGTACATGACCTCTTCTGCTCTCATCATTCACAATCAGTCATTCCCCTCACCCCATCTTACCTGTCCCACTGATTTGCCTCTGCTTAATTAAACTCTCCTCTGACATCTACTCTAACCTCTCTGCTCTCTCTCTCTTTCCGCTTAAACTAACAATCTTATTAACTCTTACAATGCTATCCTCCTATCTATATGCCCCCTCTAGGCTCTGACACACTTGTCCCTCTAGCCCACACCCTTGGCTAAATTCCCAAACATGTTCATCACACTTCCACTCGCTGTTCTTAATGCCTATGAAGGAAATCACACAATTGATATTTGATTTTTCTACAGTAAAAATGTCTCCAGTCCTGTATAAAGCTGCTCTCTGGGGCCAAACCACACTACTTTTTTTTCACATTCATCAACACTCAAATTTAATTTACGCTGTCTTTTTTTCCCTGTATTTGACTCCCTCCATTAACCTTCTCCTCACACTTGCCATCCTTCCTTCACTTCTCCTCAAGCATTTGACTACTTCAGAGGCAAGGTGGATGCCACCCACAAGGAGATTCCTTCTGTCCCTTCCCCCTTCTCTCCTTCTACCTAATTCTCCTTCTGCATTTGACTCTTTTTCTTCTCTTACAGAGCTGGAAGCAAATCATCTTCTCTTCTCCCTCTACCACATGCCCTCTAGATCGTATCCCCTCACACCTTACTGCATCTCTTAGTCCCCACTCTCACCCACATCTTCAATTCCTCCCTATTCTCTGGCTCTTTACCCTCTTACTTTAAGCCTGTAGTGGTCACCCTTTTCTCAGAAACAACCTACACCCTATGTGCCTTACTAACTACCGCCCTGTATCCCTCCTGCTGTTTGTCTCCTAATTGCTAGAATGTCAACATTCTTAAATCACATTCCCTCCTGGATCCTTTACAACCTGCCTTTCGTACAGCTCGTTCTACAGACTGTGCTTAAAGCAAATTCCCAAGGTCACTTTTCCCTACTAATCCTACTTGATCTATCTGCTGCGTTTGATGCTCTCAATCACTCTCCTCCTTCATATTCTAAACTCTCTCTTGGTATCCGTAACACAGTTCTATCCTGGTTTTCATCATAACTTTCCTGTCACACATTCTCCATCTCTGTTGCTAACATGTCTTCGTCTTCTATTGATCTGTCTGTGGGTATACATCAGGGCTCTGTTCTGAGATCTCTCTTTCTCTCTACATACTATCATTTGGTGACCTCATCAACTCTTTGTGACAATCCTATAAATAACAAATACAAATATCAGGTCATGGGAATAAGTGATTTGGACATAAAAGTAACATTTCGGAAGTGTGGACAACTAATACATCTTGTAGATTGCCTTTACAGTGTGATGTCATTGATTCAGTAGATTGTGTGCAGACCAGGACTGCAGTACAGTGTCACTCACATGGATGACTTGCGTGGTAGAAGCTCAAGAACAAGGATGTCAAACTCCAGTCCTCGAGGGCCGCAAACAGGCCAGGTTTTCAGGATATCCCTACTGAAAACCTGGCCTGTTTGGGACCCTCGAGGACTGGAGTTTGACATGCATGCTCTAGAAGGAGCACAGCTGTGGGTGGGAGGTGGATTTGCTTTGCATCAAATGGTTTGGAGCAAGGTTTATTGTATGTATTATCATAATAACAATGCAATGCTTAACTTTTATTTCAGGAGGGATGACTGCAGAACAGAAGTGAATATTGAAGCCATGTGTTCCTTTTCTTGCAAAAGAGAAAATTTGAAGGACAGTTGAAGAGAAGGAAAATTACTACACAGAGACAGATAAGCAATGTGTATATTTCTCATTTACCATTTAGTATTTGTCGTTTTATTGACTCCACACAATCCGGCTGCTACGGGTTTCACATTGAATATTTTCATCTCTACTCTACCCCTTCCTGTGATCTGAACCATGCAAGTTTTCGTTGATTCAATACATCATGAGTAGAGTGTGGCTACAGTATGAAGTAAAGACCCAAGGACCACATCTACTACCATTCATAACAAGAACATGTGCAGTAGCGCACAGCTGCAGTTCTATGTGATTGTTATGAAAGGTTGAGGTGGTTCAATTCTATGAATCTGGAGTGGGATGGATCCTGTTTGCATCATATGGTTTCATCTAGGCCAGTAGATTATATAACTCTCAGTACAGGTTACACATGGCATCAGTATTAGTGATTTAAAGAGGAGGAAAGCTTCAATGTGGAGAACAAAGCCAAGTAATGTTGAAGTTACTCCTTTTACCATTTACTTGGTCAGTCTGTACTGTCTACTCTCCACACAGCTGCTAAGGATCTTCCATTTTAAATACTTTCACCTCCTATTCTGCACTGCTTTGCTGCCCATTATTCAGAGATGCGTTCCAGTCATGTTTAGCACTCTGAATCTCTCTGCAGTCATTGGTTCAGCACATCATGGGTAGAGCATGGCTACAGATACAGCAAGCTATTATTATTTTACCGGCTGATCACCCATAATATTGCATTAAAACATAGAATATCACTTAATTTCCAAAAGATTCAGTGATGCTGATAATGCAGAATCTCACAACATTTCCCATCATAATGCCATAATGCACAAGTGGGAGAAATAATCCTTGCTATATCTGTACATTGTGTGACGTATTACCTCAATGACCAATGAGAGCAAGTACATCTTCTGTATAGAGCGGCTGTGTTATGATGCAGTTATTGATCATCATTGACATAATCACAAGAATCTTATGCAAAGGGAAATTGTCCGCAGCGAAGTGAGATTTCAGCCCCCAAACGTCTGTAATATTAATGCAATGTCTTACTTTTGTTGCAGTGAACACTGAAGAGACGGATCTACTACAACACTGTACAGGATGAGCATACGCTACAAGCAGCAAAATGATCTTGCAGTTGACAGTATGTTGTTCTGGTAATGTGCACAATTATTATTTATGGGCTACACACCACAGTGCTGGACATATTCTGTTAACTTCAACTCTACTCCTAACATGGAGATGTCTTCCTGGTGTTACTGATTCAGTACATCATATGCACAGTGTGGTTATGATATGATGGATTGATTTAATGAACCCACCAACCAATGATGACATCTGCATCATCTTCTGTAAAGTGCAGCTACAGCATGATATTATCAGCATTTGGTGCGGTATAATCAGAGGTATCTATGTGCTTTTGTGCCTGTTTTAAGTCCTCCAGCTTAACGCCCCTACACCTCCCACTACACAGGCATACTTACTTATGCATACACTGACATCTGGCATACCTACACACACCCCAGGGCCACTTCCTTCCCCTGATGTCAGGGAGAGGATGGGCATGCAGAGTGCAGTAAATCTCCACGTTACTCTGGCCAACAGTCTTGGCCTACCTCCAGCATCTGTCACCCACAACATCTGTTCCCTCCTTGTAAAGTGCTGAACTATCTCACCTGGGTCAGTGCTATAGCTGATCACAGTGCCCGATCAGGATGTCACTGTGACAGGCAGCAGTGCAGATTGACCGGTCAATCAATGCAGTGCCGCAACATACTGCTGCGGCACAGTTTATTCGAGCATTTGCCCGTTCTGTGCCGCAGCAGTAGCCTGGCGCGCGCCCGAGTGTGACGGGCGCACGCCGAAGCAGCGGAAGAGCGCCCTCCGATCGGGGCGCTCTCCCTACCGCTGCCGGGTCCGCCGGGTCCCCCGGAACCCCCTGCCGCTGTCCCGCGATCGCGGGACACCAGGGCTCCCTCGGGGAGCCCCTGGACATGCGTGCAGCGGGCGCACGCTCCCGATGACGCGTGACCGCGCGTCTATGACGCGTGACCGCGCGTCTATGACGCGCGGCACGCCGAGGGGCGGCCACTAGCAAGCCGGGAGATTTCCCGGCTTGCGGTACCGACCACACTTCAATAAAGTGTGTCGGTAGTGTATGCACTAAATGAGATTTCCGTGCCCCCAGTCAGGTTACTCCCTGGGCAGTGACCCTGCTCACACCCTCCCCTAGTTCCACCTCTGATCACAATTATCTCTCTTGGAGAGTGTAGCAAATTGGAGTTGGGGGAATCTCACCTCTGCCATGCATGGTCACAATCTGGGCACAGGACCCAAATAGTGGGCAATGTGGCACTTCTTACAGTAGAGAATAAGTAACTTTATTCTTTACTTGTGTATTAAGGACCTTATTTGCATTAAATTCAGTCCACATGGGACCAAGACTTTCTGGCTTACTGAACAAAGTGGAATTGTTTCGTAGAGGGTGGAGAATTTTATATTTTATCTGAAATTACCCCCTCTGCACAAAATACAAACAATTATACCCATACAAGTACCTTGTGGAAGTTGTTGCCCTCTATCTTCCTGTGGTCTCTCCCTGTTTCTCACCGTGCCTCCTCCCATTTCCTTGCACCTCTGCGTCTCCGCATATATCCCTATACTCAGAGCCGGCTCCGGTCAGTGACATGGGATGCCCAAATATGAGCATACCCATATATGGGCATCCATGCCACTGACCGGAGCCCGCTCTGTTGCGGATATGGAGAGAGACTGGGAGATTTACATCCCCTTATAATTCATATGGTGCATAGTACCGGCACGTATTGTTTTACCGGTACTGTGTACCTTCCTACTTCCACACTGGTACAGTATATGCTGCAGTGGGACTGAGAGGGATATATTGGTAACACATAGTCATTGTTGGGGGAATTCAATCCATTTTGAAAATAGTAATGAAATGTTTTTTACTTTTCTTTTTTTTCAGTAATGAAGAATGAAACATTTCTGTTAAAATTGAATTGGAGGTGAACTGGATTCATCATCAACTCTGCACCAGTGTGAATTGATGTTCTTTAATGTTCTGATAAGGTACATGCAACATCTCTTCCTCAACCCCTGCACCACTCTCTGCCTCTTGCCTCTCTCTCTCCACCTCCCTGCTAAGCGTATTAACCCATGCCCTCTAGATCGTATCCCCTCACACCTTACTGCATCTCTTAGTCCCCACTCTCACCCACATCTTCAATTCCTCCCTATTCTCTGGCTCTTTACCCTCTTACTTTAAGCCTGTAGTGGTCACCCTTTTCTCAGAAACAACCTACACCCTATGTGCCTTACTAACTACCGCCCTGTATCCCTCCTGCTGTTTGTCTCCTAATTGCTAGAATGTCAACATTCTTAAATCACATTCCCTCCTGGATCCTTTACAACCTGCCTTTCGTACAGCTCGTTCTACAGACTGTGCTTAAAGCAAATTCCCAAGGTCACTTTTCCCTACTAATCCTACTTGATCTATCTGCTGCGTTTGATGCTCTCAATCACTCTCCTCCTTCATATTCTAAACTCTCTCTTGGTATCCGTAACACAGTTCTATCCTGGTTTTCATCATAACTTTCCTGTCACACATTCTCCATCTCTGTTGCTAACATGTCTTCGTCTTCTATTGATCTGTCTGTGGGTATACATCAGGGCTCTGTTCTGAGATCTCTCTTTCTCTCTACATACTATCATTTGGTGACCTCATCAACTCTTTGTGACAATCCTATAAATAACAAATACAAATATCAGGTCATGGGAATAAGTGATTTGGACATAAAAGTAACATTTCGGAAGTGTGGACAACTAATACATCTTGTAGATTGCCTTTACAGTGTGATGTCATTGATTCAGTAGATTGTGTGCAGACCAGGACTGCAGTACAGTGTCACTCACATGGATGACTTGCGTGGTAGAAGCTCAAGAACAAGGATGTCAAACTCCAGTCCTCGAGGGCCGCAAACAGGCCAGGTTTTCAGGATATCCCTACTGAAAACCTGGCCTGTTTGGGACCCTCGAGGACTGGAGTTTGACATGCATGCTCTAGAAGGAGCACAGCTGTGGGTGGGAGGTGGATTTGCTTTGCATCAAATGGTTTGGAGCAAGGTTTATTGTATGTATTATCATAATAACAATGCAATGCTTAACTTTTATTTCAGGAGGGATGACTGCAGAACAGAAGTGAATATTGAAGCCATGTGTTCCTTTTCTTGCAAAAGAGAAAATTTGAAGGACAGTTGAAGAGAAGGAAAATTACTACACAGAGACAGATAAGCAATGTGTATATTTCTCATTTACCATTTAGTATTTGTCGTTTTATTGACTCCACACAATCCGGCTGCTACGGGTTTCACATTGAATATTTTCATCTCTACTCTACCCCTTCCTGTGATCTGAACCATGCAGGTTTTCGTTGATTCAATACATCATGAGTAGAGGGTGGCTACAGTATGAAGTAAAGACCCAAGGACCACATCTACTACCATTCATAACAAGAACATGTGCAGTAGCGCACAGCTGCAGTTCTATGTGATTGTTATGAAAGGTTGAGGTGGTTCAATTCTATGAATCTGGAGTGGGATGGATCCTGTTTGCATCATATGGTTTCATCTAGGCCAGTAGATTATATAACTCTCAGTACAGGTTACACATGGCATCAGTATTAGTGATTTAAAGAGGAGGAAAGCTTCAATGTGGAGAACAAAGCCAAGTAATGTTGAAGTTACTCCTTTTACCATTTACTTGGTCAGTCTGTACTGTCTACTCTCCACACAGCTGCTAAGGATCTTCCATTTTAAATACTTTCACCTCCTATTCTGCACTGCTTTGCTGCCCATTATTCAGAGATGCGTTCCAGTCATGTTTAGCACTCTGAATCTCTCTGCAGTCATTGGTTCAGCACATCATGGGTAGAGCATGGCTACAGATACAGCAAGCTATTATTATTTTACCGGCTGATCACCCATAATATTGCATTAAAACATAGAATATCACTTAATTTCCAAAAGATTCAGTGATGCTGATAATGCAGAATCTCACAACATTTCCCATCATAATGCCATAATGCACAAGTGGGAGAAATAATCCTTGCTATATCTGTACATTGTGTGACGTATTACCTCAATGACCAATGAGAGCAAGTACATCTTCTGTATAGAGCGGCTGTGTTATGATGCAGTTATTGATCATCATTGACATAATCACAAGAATCTTATGCAAAGGGAAATTGTCCGCAGCGAAGTGAGATTTCAGCCCCCAAACGTCTGTAATATTAATGCAATGTCTTACTTTTGTTGCAGTGAACACTGAAGAGACGGATCTACTACAACACTGTACAGGATGAGCATACGCTACAAGCAGCAAAATGATCTTGCAGTTGACAGTATGTTGTTCTGGTAATGTGCACAATTATTATTTATGGGCTACACACCACAGTGCTGGACATATTCTGTTAACTTCAACTCTACTCCTAACATGGAGATGTCTTCCTGGTGTTACTGATTCAGTACATCATATGCACAGTGTGGTTATGATATGATGGATTGATTTAATGAACCCACCAACCAATGATGACATCTGCATCATCTTCTGTAAAGTGCAGCTACAGCATGATATTATCAGCATTTGGTGCGGTATAATCAGAGGTATCTATGTGCTTTTGTGCCTGTTTTAAGTCCTCCAGCTTAACGCCCCTACACCTCCCACTACACAGGCATACTTACTTATGCATACACTGACATCTGGCATACCTACACACACCCCAGGGCCACTTCCTTCCCCTGATGTCAGGGAGAGGATGGGCATGCAGAGTGCAGTAAGTCTCCACGTTACTCTGGCCAACAGTCTTGGCCTACCTCCAGCATCTGTCACCCACAACATCTGTTCCCTCCTTGTAAAGTGCTGAACTATCTCACCTGGGTCAGTGCTATAGCTGATCACAGTGCCCGATCAGGATGTCACTGTGACAGGCAGCAGTGCAGATTGACCGGTCAATCAATGCAGTGCCGCAACATACTGCTGCGGCACAGTTTATTCGAGCATTTGCCCGTTCTGTGCCACAGCAGTAGCCTGGCGCGCGCCCGAGTGTGACGGGTGCACGCCGAAGCAGCGGAAGAGCGCCCTCCGATCGGGGCGCTCTCCCTACCGCTGCCGGGTCCGCCGGGTTCCCCGGAACCCCCTGCCGCTGTCCCGCGATCGCGGGACACCAGGGCTCCCTCGGGGAGCCCCTGGACATGCGTGCAGCGGGCGCACGCTCCCGATGACGCGTGACCGCGCGTCTATGACGCGCGGCACGCCGAGGGGCGGCCACTAGCAAGCCGGGAGATTTCCCGGCTTGCGGTACCGACCACACTTCAATAAAGTGTGTCGGTAGTGTATGCACTAAATGAGATTTCCGTGCCCCCAGTCAGGTTACTCCCTGGGCAGTGACCCTGCTCACACCCTCCCCTAGTTCCACCTCTGATCACAATTATCTCTCTTGGAGAGTGTAGCAAATTGGAGTTGGGGGAATCTCACCTCTGCCATGCATGGTCACAATCTGGGCACAGGACCCAAATAGTGGGCAATGTGGCACTTCTTACAGTAGAGAATAAGTAACTTTATTCTTTACTTGTGTATTAAGGACCTTATTTGCATTAAATTCAGTCCACATGGGACCAAGACTTTCTGGCTTACTGAACAAAGTGGAATTGTTTCGTAGAGGGTGGAGAATTGTATTTTATCTGAAATTACCCCCTCTGCACAAAATACAAACAATTATACCCATACAAGTACCTTGTGGAAGTTGTTGCCCTCTATCTTCCTGTGGTCTCTCCCTGTTTCTCACCGTGCCTCCTCCCATTTCCTTGCACCTCTGCGTCTCCGCATATATCCCTATACTCAGAGCCGGCTCCGGTCAGTGACATGGGATGCCCAAATATGAGCATACCCATATATGGGCATCCATGCCACTGACCGGAGCCCGCTCTGTTGCGGATATGGAGAGAGACTGGGAGATTTACATCTTATACTATATTAGTGAAAGCACTGTATGTTTGCCTGCCTGCCTGCCTGCATGCATGCATGCCTGCCTGCTGGATGTCCGGTGTCCCTAGCGGCAATCTCATTGGTCCCATGGGCCGCCCGCCCCCGCACACCTCTCATTGGCCTCACACACTCACACCACCCCCTTGGCCCGCCCCTGAGGCGGAGTGACGGGCCAAAGGTCCACAAAAAAAAAAAAAAAAAAAAAAACACACACACACACACACACACACCCCCCCCCCCCCAAGCTCACACACACCTCACCCCCCCCCAAGCTCACCCCCCCCCCCCAAGCTCACACACCCCCCCCCCCCCCCAAGCTCACACCCCGGCACCGCTACAGTCAGCGGGGGAGCGGAGCGAGCGCCCGGGACACACGCGGGGGAGCGGCCACAACACGCTGCCTCCCGCCTCACATCCACGTGCTAGCGGCCGGATGGGTGAGGCAGCGTCCCACGGGCCTCGCCGCACGCTCCTCGGCACCGGCTCACCTCTCCCACCCCCCTCACAGCAAAGACCAGCCTACCCGGCGCCGCCTGCAACGCTCCTCGGCACCGCCGCCTCACCTCGAGCCAGAGGGCAGCGGGGGGGCTCCCGCCCTGCAGGAGGCCTCACCTCGAGCCGGAGGGCAGCGGGGGGGCTCCCGCCCTGCAGGAGGCCTCACCTCGAGCCGGAGGGCAGCGGGGGGGCTCCCGCCCTGCAGGAGGCCTCACCTCGAGCCGGAGGGCAGCGGGGGGGCTCCCGCCCTGCAGGAGGCTTCACCTCGAGCCGGAGGGCAGCGGGGGGGCTCCCGCCCTGCAGGAGGCCTCACCTCGAGCCGGAGGGCAGCGGGGGGGCTCCCGCCCTGCAGGAGGCCTCACCTCGAGCCGGGGGGGCTCCCGCCCTGCAGGAGGCCTCACCTCGAGCCGGAGGCAGCGGGGGGGCTCCCGCCCTGCAGGAGGCCTCACCTCGAGCCGGGGGGGCTCCCGCCCTGCAGGAGGCCTCACCTCGAGCCGGAGGCAGCGGGGGGGCTCCCGCCCTGCAGGAGGCCTCACCTCGAGCCGGAGGCAGCGGGGGGGCTCCCGCCCTGCAGGAGGCCTCACCTCGAGGAACATGCTGCCGACTGCAAGGTAAGCAGCTCTCCCCCCACACCCCCCCATTCCTTCATTGCCAGCCTCAACCCTCCATACATACACACACACACACTATATATATATATATATATATATATATATATATATATATATATATATACATACACATACACAGAGACACACACACACACAGAGACCACACACACACACACATGTAGGCGCACACACACATGTAGGCGCACACACACACATGTAGGCACACACACACACACACGCACACACACACATGTAGGCACACACACACGTCCACAGACACACACATGTAGACACACACACACATGTAGACACACACACACATGTAGACAGACACACACGCACACACACACACACACACACCTATACAGACACACGTATACACACACACACGTATACACACAGGCACACGTAGACACACAGACACACGTAGACACACGTAGACACAAACAAACACGTAGACACACGTAGACACACAGACACACCTATACACACAGACACACACCTATACACACACACACACCTATACACACACACACACACCTATACACACAGACACACACGTATACACACAGACACACACGTATACACACAGACACACACGTATACACACAGACACACGTTTACACACACACACACGTACACACACGTATACACACACACACACACACGTACAAACACACACACGTACAAACACACACGTAGACACACGTGTACACACACACACGTAGACACACACACAGACGTAGACACACGCACACACACGTAGACACACACACGTAGACACACACACACACGTAGACACACACACACACGTAGACACACACACACGTAGACACACACACACACGTATACGCACACACACGTATACACACACACACGTAGACACACACACACGTATACACACGCACGTAGACACACACACATGTACACGTAGACACACACACACATGTACACGTAGACACGTACACACACACACATGTACACGTATACTCACACACATGTACACGTACACACACACATGGAGACATACACACACACATGGAGACATACACACACGCACATGTACACATACACACACGTACACACACACACATGTATATATACACATAATGTATACACACACACATGTATACACACACACATGTATACACACACACATGTATACACACACACACACACATACACACGTGTATACACACACAAACATGTATACACACAAATGTACACACACACATGTATACACACACACACACACATACTATGTATACACACAAACATGTATACACACGTGTATACACACGTGTATACACACGTGTATACACATGTGTATATACACATGTGTATACACACACATGGAGACATACACACACGCACATGTACACATACACACACATGTATACATACACATAATGTATACACACACACATGTATACACACACACACACACACACACGTGTATACACACACACAAACATGTATACACACACAAATGTACACACACACACAAACATGTATACACACACACAAACATGTATACACACACAAATGTACACACACACACAAACATGTATACACACACACAAACATGTATACACACACAAATGTACACACACACACATGTACACACACACACACACATACTATGTATACACACATGTGTATACACATGTGTATACACACACGTACACATGTATACACACACACACACAATATATACATACACACAATGTCTACACACACATGTGTATACACGTCTATACACACATGTGTATACACACACATGTGTATACACACACGTACACACACACACACACGTACACATGTATACACACACACACACACATACAATGTATACACACAAACATGTATACACACACACAAACATGTATACACACACACGTGTATACACACACACGTGTATACACACACACGTATACACACACACACTATCCCCAGCAAAACCACATCAGCACACCGCTATCCCATGCCCCCCCCAGCACACTGGCATTCTCGGCTCCCCGCCATTCCCAGCCCCCATCAACACCATCAGCACCCACACATCGGCACCTTTGCACCTCCCCCATCGGCACACCCACATCCGCACCCCCACATCCGCACCCCCACATCAGCACCAAACCCTCCAAAATCAGCACACCGATACAATCACCATCAGTACAGCCACAGCAGCACTACCACCGCACATGGGCCGCGTTGACCACTCCTCACCCAAATGCCACACCCACACCACAAACATCCCGGGCAACGCCGGGGCTCTCAGCTAGTCCCCTTATAATTCATATGGTGCATAGTACCGGCACGTATTGTTTTACCGGTACTGTGTACCTTCCTACTTTCACACTGGTACAGTATATGCTGCAGTGGGACTGAGAGGGATATATTGGTAACACATAGTCATTGTTGGGGGAATTCAATCCATTTTGAAAATAGTAATGAAATGTTTTTTACTTTTCTTTTTTTTCAGTAATGAAGAATGAAACATTTCTGTTAAAATTGAATTGGAGGTGAACTGGATTCATCATCAACTCTGCACCAGTGTGAATTGATGTTCTTTAATGTTCTGATAAGGTACATGCAACATCTCTTCCTCAACCCCTGCACCACTCTCTGCCTCTTGCCTCTCTCTCTCCACCTCCCTGCTAAGCGTATTAACCCATCTAATGTAATCCACATTCCATGTCTCACTTTACTCTTCACTTCTCACGTGCCCTCTGGAATGACTGCTCTCTGACTAACAAGGTCTATTTGTACATGACCTCTTCTGCTCTCCTCATCCACCACCTCTCATTCCCCTCACCCCTGTCCTACTCGATACCTCAGCTTAATTGAACTCTCTCCTCTGACATCTACCCTTATCTCTAACCTCTCCTCACTTTCTGCTTAAACTAACTATCTTGTTAACTTTTACAATGCTATCATCTCCTCCTCCTCCCTCCTCCTCCTCCCTCCTCCATCATATATATGCCCCTTCTAGGCTCTGACACACTCATCCCTGTAAGGCCATGATTATCATGGGCACATGCTTGGTCATCCACAGTGCGTGCGAGCGATGCAGAGCCGCCTCGGACCTCAGTGCAGGGATTGCTGCATACCCCCAGCATCTGTCACCCACAAACAATACACACACTAATACTCCCCACAATACACACTATAATACCTCCTCAATACTAATCTCCCCAATAATATTATAGCTCCAAACACAATATACACAACACCCTTACACAAGATACACAATCTAGTACTCTCCTCTGCACCTCTACACACAATATAATACTCCCACACACACAATATACACACTACCCTCCTACCCCCATAAAATACAACCAATAATACACACACACTTTGTGGATGTTGGGACCAGCTCCCGGCATGCACCAGTGAAAGAGAGAGGCCCGCAGAAGCTCGGAAGAACTCCCTCCATCCGTGCCTTCCTCCGTTTCACATCTTCTCCCTGTCTCTCTCCCTCCCTTTCCTTGCATCTCCCTGCGTCTTTACGTATACCCAGTCAGTGACGGCTCTGGTCACGTGATGCCTTAATATGGGCTTATCCATATATGTTCATCCACGTCACTAATGTGATGCCCGCACTGTTGCGGAGCTGGTACTTACGACGGGCACTTATTGTTTTATCAGTACTGCGTACCTGACTCTACCGGCCTACTTTCAACACTAGTACAATATGTGCTTCACTACGAGTGAGTGGGGAATATTGGCATCACACAGTCACTGTTGAATATGCCATTCAATCCATTTTGAAAATAGTAATGCAATGTGGTTTTGTTTTGTTTGCTTTTTGCAGTAATGAAGAATGGAAAAGTTATATTAAAATTAAATTGGAGGGGGACTAGATTCAGCATTTCATCATGAACTCTGCACTTGTGAGAATTTAACTTCTTGAATACCCTGACAGGTACACGCAACATTAAGACTATAATCTGCTGTGCAAGCTTTCGTGCTATACCTCCCCCTCAGGTTTTGATTTATACATTTGCTCCCTCAATTCATGTCCTCTAATATTTGAAAGCTCTCTCCTAGCATTTTCTCTTTACCACAGAACGTCATCCCAATGTAACCTCTCTCTTGTTCTTTCTGCTGGCTGTTTCCTCACTCCTCTGTTAAACTTTTCTAATTTCTCTAACTTCCACACTCCTGCTTTTATCCACATGTTCTCCTCTTTCCTTCCCCTACCTTTGCATGTGTCTACACACTGCACCATTTGTACAGACCTCTATTGCAGCTATTTCTGCACTGCTCAATGAAAAGCACTCTTTAATATCCTATTCTCTGTGCCCCCTCTCTCTGCGCCCCCTCTTTTGGCGCCTCCTCTCTCTGCGCCCCCTCTCTCTGCGCCTATCTGTCTCATTCTCTCTACGTCCCTCTCTCTCTCTACATAGAGCTATCTCTGTCTCTCTCTACACCTATCTCTGTGTCTCCTTCTATGTTTGCTGATGTGTGGGATATCTCTTATAATCTTGAACCTGCTCATATACACATCGGGCCTCCCTGCCTCTGCCTCCCTGCTAAGAGTGTTAACCTATCTAATGTAATCCACATTCCTTTCCTTACTTTTCTCTTCCCTTCTCCTATGCCATCTGGAATGTCCGTTCTCTGACTAACAAGGCTCTAGTTGTACATGACCTCTTCTGCTCTCATCATTCACAATCAGTCATTCCCCTCACCCCATCTTACCTGTCCCACTGATTTTCCTCTGCTTAATTAAACTCTCCTCTGACATCTACTCTAACCTCTCTCTCTCTTTCCGCTTAAACTAACAATCTTATTAACTCTTACAATGCTATCCTCCTATCTATATGCCCCCTCTAGGCTCTGACACACTTGTCCCTCTAGCCCACACCCTTGGCTAAATTCCCAAACATGTTCATCACACTTCCACTCGCTGTTCTTAATGCCTATGAAGGAAATCACACAATTGATATTTGATTTTTCTACAGTAAAAATGTCTCCAGTCCTGTATAAAGCTGCTCTCTGGGGCCAAACCACACTACTTTTTTTTCACATTCATCAACACTCAAATTTAATTTACGCTGTCTTTTTTTCCCTGTATTTGACTCCCTCCACTAACCTTCTCCTCACACTTGCCATCCTTCCTTCACTTCTCCTCAAGCATTTGACTACTTCAGAGGCAAGGTGGATGCCACCCACAAGGAGATTCCTTCTGTCCCTTCCCCCTTCTCTCCTTCTACCTAATTCTCCTTCTGCATTTGACTCCTTTTCTTCTCTTACAGAGCTGGAAGCTAATCATCTTCTCTTCTCCCTCTACCACATGCCCTCTAGATCGTATCCCCTCACACCTTACTGCATCTCTTAGTCCCCACTCTCACCCACATCTTCAATTCCTCCCTATTCTCTGGCTCTTTACCCTCTTACTTTAAGCCTGTAGTGGTCACCCTTTTCTCAGAAACAACCTACACCCTATGTGCCTTACTAACTACCGCCCTGTATCCCTCCTGCTGTTTGTCTCCTAATTGCTAGAATGTCAACATTCTTAAATCACATTCCCTCCTGGATCCTTTACAACCTGCCTTTCGTACAGCTCGTTCTACAGACTGTGCTTAAAGCAAATTCCCAAGGTCACTTTTCCCTACTAATCCTACTTGATCTATCTGCTGCGTTTGATGCTCTCAATCACTCTCCTCCTTCATATTCTAAACTCTCTCTTGGTATCCGTAACACAGTTCTATCCTGGTTTTCATCATAACTTTCCTGTCACACATTCTCCATCTCTGTTGCTAACATGTCTTCGTCTTCTATTGATCTGTCTGTGGGTATACATCAGGGCTCTGTTCTGAGATCTCTCTTTCTCTCTACATACTATCATTTGGTGACCTCATCAACTCTTTGTGACAATCCTATAAATAACAAATACAAATATCAGGTCATGGGAATAAGTGATTTGGACATAAAAGTAACATTTCGGAAGTGTGGACAACTAATACATCTTGTAGATTGCCTTTACAGTGTGATGTCATTGATTCAGTAGATTGTGTGCAGACCAGGACTGCAGTACAGTGTCACTCACATGGATGACTTGCGTGGTAGAAGCTCAAGAACAAGGATGTCAAACTCCAGTCCTCGAGGGCAGCAAACAGGCCAGGTTTTCAGGATATCCCTACTGAAAACCTGGCCTGTTTGGGACCCTCGAGGACTGGAGTTTGACATGCATGCTCTAGAAGGAGCACAGCTGTGGGTGGGAGGTGGATTTGCTTTGCATCAAATGGTTTGGAGCAAGGTTTATTGTATGTATTATCATAATAACAATGCAATGCTTAACTTTTATTTCAGGAGGGATGACTGCAGAACAGAAGTGAATATTGAAGCCATGTGTTCCTTTTCTTGCAAAAGAGAAAATTTGAAGGACAGTTGAAGAGAAGGAAAATTACTACACAGAGACAGATAAGCAATGTGTATATTTCTCATTTACCATTTAGTATTTGTCGTTTTATTGACTCCACACAATCCGGCTGCTACGGGTTTCACATTGAATATTTTCATCTCTACTCTACCCCTTCCTGTGATCTGAACCATGCAAGTTTTCGTTGATTCAATACATCATGAGTAGAGGGTGGCTACAGTATGAAGTAAAGACCCAAGGACCACATCTACTACCATTCATAACAAGAACATGTGCAGTAGCGCACAGCTGCAGTTCTATGTGATTGTTATGAAAGGTTGAGGTGGTTCAATTCTATGAATCTGGAGTGGGATGGATCCTGTTTGCATCATATGGTTTCATCTAGGCCAGTAGATTATATAACTCTCAGTACAGGTTACACATGGCATCAGTATTAGTGATTTAAAGAGGAGGAAAGCTTCAATGTGGAGAACAAAGCCAAGTAATGTTGAAGTTACTCCTTTTACCATTTACTTGGTCAGTCTGTACTGTCTACTCCCCACACAGCTGCTAAGGATCTTCCATTTTAAATACTTTCACCTCCTATTCTGCACTGCTTTGCTGCCCATTATTCAGAGATGCGTTCCAGTCATGTTTACCACTCTGAATCTCTCTGCAGTCATTGGTTCAGCACATCATGGGTAGAGCATGGCTACAGATACAGCAAGCTATTATTATTTTACCGGCTGATCATCCATAATATTGCATTAAAACATAGAATATCACTTAATTTCCAAAAGATTCAGTGATGCTGATAATGCAGAATCTCACAACATTTCCCATCATAATGCCATAATGCACCAGTGGGAGAAATAATCCTTGCTATATCTGTACATTGTGTGACGTATTACCTCCATGACCATTGAGAGCAAGTACATCTTCTGTATAGAGCGGCTGTGTTATGATGCAGTTATTGATCATCATTGACATAATCACAAGAATCTTATGCAAAGGGAAATTGTCCGCAGCGAAGTGAGATTTCAGCCCCCAAACGTCTGTAATATTAATGCAATGTCTTACTTTTGTTGCAGTGAACACTGAAGAGACGGATCTACTACAACACT
Source organism: Ascaphus truei (assembly GCF_040206685.1). NCBI lineage: Eukaryota > Metazoa > Chordata > Amphibia > Anura > Ascaphidae > Ascaphus > Ascaphus truei. The sequence continues at coordinate 48,869 of NW_027453933.1, read as the reverse complement.
GTACAGGATGAGCATACACTACAAGCAGCAAAATGATCTTGCAGTTGACAGTATGTTGTTCTGGTAATGTGCACAATTATTATTTATGGGCTACACACCACAGTGCTGGACATATTCTGTTAACTTCAACTCTACTCCTAACATGGAGATGTCTTCCTGGTGTTACTGATTCAGTACATCATATGCACAGTGTGGTTATGATATGATGGATTGATTTAATGAACCCACCAACCAATGATGACATCTGCATCATCTTCTGTAAAGTGCAGCTACAGCATGATATTATCAGCATTTGGTGCGGTATAATCAGAGGTATCTATGTGCTTGTGTGCCTGTTTTAAGTCCTCCAGCTTAACGCCCCTACACCTCCCACTACACAGGCATACTTACATATGCATACACTGACATCTGGCATACCTACACACACCCCAGGGCCACTTCCTTCCCCTGATGTCAGGGAGAGGATGGGCATGCAGAGTGCAGTAAGTCTCCACGTTACTCTGGCCAACAGTCTTGGCCTACCCCCAGCATCTGTCACCCACAACATCTGTTCCCTCCTTGTAAAGTGCTGAACTATCTCACCTGGGTCAGTGCTATAGCTGATCACAGTACCCGATCAGGATGTCACTGTGACAGGCAGCAGTGCAGATTGACCGGTCAATCAATGCAGTGCCGCAACATATGCACTAAATGAGATTTCCGTGCCCCCAGTCAGGTTACTCCCTGGGCAGTGACCCTGCTCACCCCCTCCCCTAGTTCCACCTCTGATCACAATTATCTCTCTTGGAGAGTGTAGCAAATTGGAGTTGGGGGAATCTCACCTCTGCCATGCATGGTCACAATCTGGGCACAGGACCCAAATAGTGGGCAATGTGGCACTTCTTACAGTAGAGAATAAGTAACTTTATTCTTTACTTGTGTATTAAGGACCTTATTTGCATTAAATTCAGTCCACATGGGACCAAGACTTTCTGGCTTACTGAACAAAGTGGAATTGTTTCGTAGAGGGTGGAGAATTGTATTTTATCTGAAATTACCCCCTCTGCACAAAATACAAACAATTATACCCATACAAGTACCTTGTGGAAGTAGTTGCCCTCTATCTTCCTGTGGTCTCTCCCTGTTTCTCACCGTGCCTCCTCCCATTTCCTTGCACCTCTGCGTCTCCGCATATATCCCTATACTCAGAGCCGGCTCCGGTCAGTGACATGGGATGCCCAAATATGAGCATATCCATATATGGGCATCCATGCCACTGACCGGAGCCCACTCTGTTGCGGATATGGAGAGAGACTGGGAGATTTACATCCCCTTATAATTCATATGGTGCATAGTACCGGCACGTATTGTTTTACCGGTACTGTGTACCTTCTTACTTTCACACTGGTACAGTATGTGCTGCAGTGGGACTGAGAGGGATATATTGGTAACACATAGTCATTGGTGGGGGAATTCAATCCATTTTGAAAATAGTAATGCATTGTTTTTTACTTTTTTTTTTGCAGTAATGAAGAATGAAAAAGTTCTGTTAAAATTGAATTGGACGTGAACTGGATTCAGCATTTCATCCTCAACTCTGCACCAGTGTGAATTGACGTTCTTTAATGTTCTGACAAGGTACATGCAACATCTCTTCCTCTACCCCTACACCACCCTCTGCCTCTTGCCTCTCTCTCCACCTCCCTGCTAAGCGTATTAACCCATCTAATGTAATCCACATTCCTTGTCTCACTTTACTCTTCCCTTCTCACGTGCCCTCTGGAATGTCTGCTCTACGACTAACATGGTCTATTTGTACATGACCTCTTCTGCTCTCATCATCCACCACTTCTCATTCCCCTCACCCCTGTCCTACTCGATACCTCAGCTTAATTGAACTCTCTCCTCTGACATCTACCCTTATCTCTAACCTCTCCTCACTTTCTGCTTAAACTAACTATCTTGTTAACTCTTACAATGCTATCATCTCCTCCTCCCTCCTCCTCCATCATCTATATGCCCCTTCTAGGCTCTGACACACTCATCCCTCTAAGGCCGTGATTATCATGGGCACACGCTTGGTCGTCCACAGTGCGTGCGAGCGATGCAGGGCCTCCCCGTCGCCTCGGACCTCAGTGCAGGGATTGCTGGAGCGACAGGCATGCGCTAACTTTGCCTTCTGTTGCGTGCTTACTATAGACGCAGCCTAACCCATGCATTGGTTAAATTCACAAGCACGCTCTCATCACACTTCATCACATCACACTGCTGCTCTTAACACCTATGGAGGAAATCTCACAGTCTGATTTTCTACACTAAACCTTTGTCCTGTTCTGTAAAACTCTGCTCCTTTTTTTAAGGTCAAACACTACTTTTTCCTCACTCATCAACACTCCAATTTCATTCACACTGTCTTCTATGTATTTGAGTCCCACCACTGACTTTCTCCTCCCACTTAACATCCATCCTTTATTTCTCCTCAAGCCTTTGCTCACTTGAGGCAAGGTGGATGCCATCCACAAGTAGATTCGTTCTCTCCCTTCCCCCTCTCTCTTTTTCTATCTAGATCTCATTGCACTCTTGACTCCTTTTCTCCTGTCACAAAGCTGGAACCTGATCTTCTCTTCTCCCTCTACCACATGCCCTCTCAATCCTATATTCTCACTCTCACCCACATCTTCAATTCCTCCATATCCTTTGGCTCTTTCAACTCTTCCTTTTAAGCATGCAGTGGTCACCCCTATTCTCAAAAATAACCTTGACCTTGTGTGAATTTCTAACTATCGCCCTGTATCCGTCCTACCATTTGCCTCCTAATTGCTAGAACGTCTTGTGATCTCCCGTTTGATCAACATTCTTAAATCACATGCTCCTCTGGGCCCTTCACAATCTGCCTTTCCCAATGTAACCAATTATGTACATAAAGAAAATTCCCAAGGTCCATTTTACTTACTAATCCTGCTTGATCTCTCTTCTGCTTTTGATACTGTCAATCACTCTTCTCATTCATATTCTAAACTCTTTCTTCGTATCCGCAGCAAACTTATATCCTGGTTTTCATCATACTTCTCCATCACACATTCTCCATCTCTGTTGCTAACGTGTCTTTGTCTCCTGTTGTTTTGTCTGTTGGTATACCTCAGGACTCTGTTCTGGGACCTCTCTCACTCCATACTATCACTAGTTGACCTTATCAACTATTTTGGCCCTTGATATCATCTCTATGCAGATGATACACACACCCTATCCACCCTACCGTCACTCCTGCAATTTAGTTCCTAGTTTCGGGTGGCCTCCTGGCTATATCCTCCATGGATGACACTCTTCTGCCTTAAACCTAATGTCTAAAACTGAGCTCCTCATATTTCCCCCTAAATCTGGCCTAATATCACCTTTCTCCATCGCAGTAAACAGTACTACCATCATCCTGTCATGAAAGCACATTGCCTAGGAGTAACATTTGACTCTTCCCTTTCCATCTTCATTCACGACACTGGCTAAAGTTTGTTGATTCTTTCTCTGTAATATTTCCAAGATTTGCCCTTTTCTCTGTCAATCTACTGCTAAAACGCCAATGCATTCCCTTATCGTATGGGTTAACATACTGCTAACAGGGCTCCCTGCTTCACAACTTTCTCATTTGCAATCTATCCAAAACTCTGCTGCTTGAATAATTTCCCTTTCTCCCACAACAGTATCTGCTCATCTCCTCCTCCTTAAATCCCTCTCCTTGCTTCCCATCAAGTTTCAGATCACCTACAAAGTTCTCCTCCTTACCTTTTTGTTAAGGTTCTCTATTAGTGGTGTACCGAGTACCCGGCGTTACCCGACACATTTCCAGCTACCCGGACATTACTCGAAACCGGCCACTGAGAAGTGGACTTGGCCGGGTAATACCCGGCGTCGGGTAATGTCAGGGCAGCTGGAAATAATCTTTTATACTTACCTTTCCTAAGACATCTAGGATCAGCAGCAGCAGTCCTCTGATGTTGGCAGCATCAGAGGTGTCTTCACCTGGCGGGGGGAGCTGCAGGAATCACTTCCACAGCACCGAAGCAGGTAAGCTGTGTCTGTGAGCCTGCAGCTCCCCCGCCGGCTGAAGACACCACAGATGCTGCCACCGTCACAGGACTGCTGCTGATCCTAGATGTCACCGCCACCCGGAAGGTAAGTGCCAACCGTGTACCCGACCGGGTAGAACCTTTCATTTTGGCCGGGTACCCGTTACCCATTTTTTTATAGTTGAGGACCCAGTCCAACACTATTCTCTATTCATCTGCTCCTTCCTACATATCATCTTTGGTCTCGTTATGCCCTTCCTCGTCTCCTAAGCTCTACTAATAACTGTCTCCATTATACTTCTTACACCTCTACTGCGCACTCGCTCTCTTGCCTGAAACCCTTTCCCATCAATTTACCTGTGAAACTCACACACACTCAGTATATGCCAACATACCCTCTTCCACCCACATTTAAGATCAACCTTAAAATTCACAACTTAAATGAAGCATTTCAATAGCTTTTACTCGTTGCTACTGTCACTCATTCAGTCACTAACTATTGTTCCCAAGAAGTGCTTTATACTACAGTACCCACCATTAAGGACAAGCATTGTCATCTACTGCACTTGTTCCCCCACCTGTTGTCTCTCTGTAAGTCTCCTTACATTTCTCTTAGATTGTAAACTACCCAGGACAGGGATTTACTTTCCTATTGTCTGTTTTTGTTTGTTGAACTTATTGTATAATAATTTCCTGTACTTTTTGGTCTCTCTTGTAAAGCGCTGAGTACACAATGGGTGGTATATAAATAGAGATATATGCAGAGTCTAGAGACAAGGCACACGTGTATAGGTAGCTACAGTTTATCCGGGACCGTATGCATCCTTGAAGTGCCTGTCCCAGTTATTTTCTATTGATTGCAATGTAGGAGTGTCTGTCCTGTCTTATTTTTTTTATTATTATTATTATTATTATTATTATATATACAAAGATATATACAAAGATTGTTTCCTGTCGTTAGCATGACATTGTGTGACACAGTGTGATGTCATTGATTCAGTAGATTGTGTGCAGACCGGGACTGCAGTACAGTTTCACTGACATGAATAACTTGTGTGGTAGAAGCTCTAGAAGGAGCACAGCTGTGGGAGGGAGGTGGATTTGCTTTGTATCACATGGTTTGGAGCAAGGTTCATTGTATGTATCGTCAATAATAATAATTATAATAATAATAATGCAATGCTTAACTTTTTTATTTCAAGAGGAAAGACTGCAGAACAGAAGTGAATATTGAAGCCATGTGTTCATTTTCTTGCAAAATAGAAAATTGAAGGACAGTTGAAGAGGAGGAAAATGACTACACAGAGACAGATAAGCAATGTGTATATTTCTCATTTAGTATTTGTCGTTTTATTGACTCCAAAAAATCCGGCTGCTAAGGGTTTCGCATTGGACATATTCACCTCTACTCCACCCCTTCCTGTGATCTGTACCATGCAGATTTTTGTTGATTCAATACATCATGAATAGAGTGTGGCTACAGTATGAAGTACTGACCCAAGGACCACATCTACTACCATTCATAACAAGAACATGTGCAGTAGCGCACTGCTGCAGTTCTATGTTATTGCTATGAAAGGTTGAGGTGGTGCAATCATATGAATCTTGAGTGGGAGGGATCCTGTTTGCATCATTTAATTTGATCTAGGCCAGTAGAGTATATAACTCTCAGTACAGGTTACATATGGCATCAGTATTAGTGATTTAAAGAACAGAAAAACAGGAGTGGAGAACAAAACCAAGTAATGTTGAAGTTACTACTTTTTACTATTTACTTGGTCAGTCTGTACTGTCTACTCCCCACACAGCTGCTAAGGGTTTCCATTTGAGATACATTCACCTTCTACTCTGCACTACTGTGCTACCCTCTATTCAGAGATGAGTTCAAGTCATGTTTACCACTCTAAATCGCTCTGCAGTCATTGATTCAGCACATCATGGGTAGAGCATGGCTATAGATACAGCAAGCTTTATTTTACCCTAATATTGCATCAAAAAATAGAATATCACTCAGTTTCCTACAGATTTACTGATGCTGATAATGCAGAATCTCACCCTCCCATCATAATACACCAGAGGAAGAAATAATCCTTGCTATATATGTACATTGTGTGACATATTGCCTCCATGACCATTGATGGCAAATACATATTCTGTATAGAGCAGCTGTGTTATGATGTAGTTGTTATTGATCATCATTGAGATATAATCACAAGAATCTTATGCAAAGGGAAACTGTCATTAGCATAGTGGGATTTCAGCCCCCAAACTTCTGTAATATTAATGCAATGTCTTACTTTTATTGCAGTGAACACCGAAGAGACGGATCTACTACAACAGCAAAATGATCATGCCGTTGACAATATGTTGTTCTGGTAATGTGCACAATGATTATGTATGGGCTCCACACCACAGTGCTGGACATATTTTGTTAACTTCAACACTACCCCTACCATGGAGATGTCTTCCTGTGATTGGTGTTACTGATTCAGTACATCATATGCACAGTGTGGCTATTATATGATGGATTGATTTAATGAACCCACCAAACACTGATGACATCTGTATCATCTTCTGTAAAGTGCATCTACAGCAGGATATTATCAGCATTTGGGGTGATATAATCAGAGGCATCTATGTGCTTTTGTGCTGGGTAAAGTCCTCCAGCTGAACCGCCCCCCGCCCCCCACCCCCCTACACCTCCTGCCACACAGGCAAACTTACTTACACACACAGCACACTTACTTATGCACACTGACACTTGGCATACCTACACACACACACCCCACAGCCACTGGCATGCATGCAGAGTCCTGGGCATGCAGGATGGGCATGCAGAGTACAGAATATCTCCACCTTGCTCTGGCCCGTACTCTTGGCCTACCCCCAGCATCTGTCACCCACAACCTCTGTTCCCTCCCTGTAAATTGCTGCACTAACACACCTTGGTCAGCGCTGCAACCGATCACAGCACCGGATCATGTCACTGTGATAGGAAGCAGTGCTAATTGACCGGTCAATCAATGCCACGTGGCAACATACGCACCAAAAGAGATTTCCATGCCCCCTGACAGGCTACTCCCTGGGCAGTGACCCTGCTCATCTTCCACCTCTGATCACAATATTCTCTCTTGGAGAGTGTAGCAAATTGGAGTTGGGGGAATTTCACCTCTGCAGTGCATGTAGAGTCCTGTATGCAGAGTACAGAAAGTCTCCACCTTAGTCTGGCCCGTACTCTTGGCCTACCCACAGCATCTGTCACCCACAAATAATACATACACTAATACTCCCCACAATACACACTTTAATACCTCCTCAATAATAATCTCCCCAATAATATTATAGTCTTAAACACAATATACACAATACCCCCTAACACAAGATACCCAATCTAACACTCTCCTCTGCACCTCAACATAATATACACACTATAATACCCTACACACAATATAATACTCCCACACACACACAATATACACACTATCCTCCTACCGCCATAAAACACAACCAATAATACACACACACTTTGTGGATGTTGGGACCAGCTCCTTGCATGCACCAGTGAAAGAGAGAGGCCTGCCATCCGTGCCTCCCTCCGTTTCCCATCTTCTCCCTGTCTCTCTCCCTCCCTTTCTTTGCATCTCCCTGCATCTTTGCGTATACCCAGTCAGTGACGGCTCCGGTCACGTGATGCCTTAATATGGGCTTATCCATATATCTGTTGCAGAGATGGAGAGAGACCTGGAGATTTTACATTTCCTTATAATTCATATTGGTACTTAGTACGGGCACTTATTGTTTTATCAGTACTGGGTACCTGACCGTACTGGCCTACGAGTGAGAAGGCAATATTGGCATCACACAGTTACTGTTGAATATGTCATTCAATCCATTTTGAAAATAGTAATGCAATGTGGTTTTGTTTTGTTTGCTTTTTGCAGTAATGAAGAATGAAAAAGTTATATTAAAATTAAATTGGAGGGGAACTGGATTCAGCATTTCTTCATGAACTCTGCACTTGTGAGCATTGACCTTCTTGAGTGCCCTGACAGGTACACGCAACTTTAAGACTATAATCTTCATCAACTGCTGTGCAAGCTTTCGTGCTATACCTCCCCCTCCGGTTTTGATTTATACATTTGCTCTCTCAATTCATGTCCTCTAATATCTGGAGGCTCTCTCCTAGCATTTCTCTCTACCACAGCACGTCATCCCAATGTAACCTCTCTCTTGTTCTTTCTGTTTACTGTTTCCTCACTGCTCTGTAAAACTTTTCTAATTTCTCTAACTTCCACACTCCTGCTTTTATCCACATGTTCTATACACTTTCCTTCCCCTACCTTTGCATGTGTCTACACAAAGCACCATTTGTACAGACCTCTATTGCAGCTATTTCTGCACTGCTCAATGAAATGCTCTCCTGCACATCCTATTCTCTTCCACCTTCCCTCATTCTCTACGCCCCCCTCTCAAAGCCCCCTCTCTCTATGTCTCCTCTCTCTACGCCTATCTGTCTCATTCTCTTGACGCCCTTCTCTCTCTACATATCCCTATCTCTGTCTCTCTCTACACCTATCTCTGTGTCTCCTTCTATGCTCGCTGATGTTGGGGGATATCTCTTATAATCTTGGACCGGCTCATATACACATCAGGCCTCCCTACTAAGAGTGTTAACCTATCTAATGTAATCCACATTCCTTTCCTTACTTTTCTCTTCCCTTCTCCTGTGCCCTCTGGAATGTCCACTCTTACTAACAAGGCTCTAGTTGTACATAACCTCTTCTGCTCTCATCAGTCACAATCAGTCATTCCCCTCACCGCATCTTACCTGTCCCACTGATTTGCCTCTGCTTAATTAAACTCTCCTCTGACATCTACTCTAACCTCTCTTCTCTCTTCTCTCTCTCTCTTTCTGCTTAAACTAACAATCTTATTAACTCTTACAATGCTATCCTCCTATCTATATGCCCCCTATAGGCTCTGACACACTCATCCCTCTAACCCACACCTTTGGCTAAATTCCCAAACACACTCATCACACTTCCACTCGCTGTTCTTAATACCTACGGAGGAAATCTCACACTTTGTTTGATTTTTCTACAGTAAAAATGTCTCCTGTCCTGTATAAAGCTGCTCTCTAGGGCTAAATACACTACTTTTTTCCACACTCATCAACACTCAAATTTAATTTACGCTGTTTTTTTTCTCTGTATTTGACTCCCTCCACTGACCTTCTCCTCCCACTTGCCATCCTTCCTTCACTTCTCCTCAAGCATTTGACTACTTCAGAGGCAAGGTGGATGCCACCCAAAAGGAGATTCCTTCTGTCCCTTCCCCCTTCTCTCCTTCTACCCAAATCTCCTTCTGCACTTGACTCCTTTTCTTCTCTTACAGAGCTGGAAGCTAATCATCTTCTATTCTCCCTCTACCACATGCCCTCTAGATCGTATCCCCTCACACCTTACTGCATCTCTTAGTCCCCACTCTCACCCACATCTTCAATTTCTCCCTATTCTCTGGATTTTTGCCCTCTTACTTTAAGCCTGTAGCGGTCACCCTTTTGTCAGAAACAAACTACACCCTATGTGCCTTACTAACTACCGCTCTGTATCCCTCATGCTGTTTGCCTTCTAATTGCTAGTGTCAACATTCTTAAATCACATGCCCTCCTGGATCCTTTACAACCTGCCTTTCGTACAGCACGTTCTACAGACTGTGCTTAAAGCTAATTCCCAAGGTTTTTCCCTACTAATCCTACTTGATCTATCGGCTGCGTTTGATGCTCTCAATCACTCTCCTCCTTCATATTCTAAACTCTCTCTTGGTATCAGTAACAAAGTTCTATCCTGGTTTTCATCATAACTTTCCTGTCACACATTCTCCATCTCTGTTGCTAACATGTCTTCGTCTTCTATTGATCTGTCTGTGGGTATACATCAGGGCTCTGTTCTGAGATCTCTCTTTCTCTCTACATACTATCATTTGGTGACTTCATCAATGCTTTTGGCCTTAGATATAATCTCTATGCGGATGATACACACACAAATCTATCCACCCCTGTTCTCACTCCTGCAATCCAGTCCCTACTCTTGGGTTGTCTCCTGGCTATATGCTCATGGATGGCACTCCACTGCCTTAAACTTAATGTCTAACACTGGGCTCATATTATCCCCTTTCTCCATCACAGTAAACAGTACTACCATCTATCTTGTCATCAAACATGTTGCATAGGAGTAACATTTGGCTCTTCAATTCCATCTCCATTCACATGCACGGCTATGGGTAAAATGTGTTGCCTCTTTCTCTGTAATATTGCCAAGATCTTCCCTTTCCCCTCTCAACCTACTGCTAAAACTCCAATGTATACTGTTATCCTATAGGTTATTTTAACATACTACTAACAAGCCTCCATGCTTCACAACTTTCTCCTATGCAAAACTCTGCTGCTTGAATTATCTCACTTTCTCCCACAACAGTCTCTGCTCATCTCCTTAAATCCCTGTCCTGGCATCCCATCAAGTTTTTGTATCACCTACAAAGTTCTCCTCCTTACCTTTTTGTTAAGGCTCTCCATTAATCTGCTCCTTCTTGCATATCATCTTTGATCTCTCGTTATGCCCTTGCTTGTCTCTTGCACTATAACTATAACTGTCTCCTGTAAACTTCTTTCACCTCTACTGTTCTCTCACTTGCCTGAAACCATTTTCCATCACTGCACCGTACATGTGAAACTTCCTCACACTCAGTATATGCCAACATAACCTCTTCCACCCACATGTAAGACCAATCTTAAAATTCACGACTTAAATCAAGCATTTCAAAAACTTTGACTCGTGGCTACTGTCCCACACCCACAGTCACTGCTAACAACTATTGTTCCCAAGATGTGCTTTCTACTAATTGTACCCACCATTAAGGACAAGCATTGTCATCTACTGCACTTCTTCCCCCAACTGCTGCCTCTCTTTAAGTCTTCTAACATTTCTATTAGATTGTAAAGTTCCCAGGGCAAGGATTTACTTTCCTATAATCTGTTTTTATTTGTCGCACTTATTTTTTATTTATTTTTCCCCTCTCCCCTAATGATATACATATAGGTTTTCCTGTCATTTGCATGACAGAGTTATTATGGATAACTATTGCATCATGTAGACTGCCTTTTCAGTGTGATGTAATTGATTCAGTACTTTGTGTGCAGACTGTGACTGCAGTACAGTGTCACGAACATTAATGACTTGTGTGGTAGAAGCTCTAGAAGGAACACAGCTATGGGAGGGAGGTGGATTTACTTTGGATCACATGGTTTGGCGCAAGGTTCATTGTATGTATGATCATAACCATGCAATGCTTAACTTTTATTTCAGGAGGGAAGAACAGTGAATATTGAAGCCATGTGTTTCTTTACTGGCAGAAGAGAAATTTTGAAGGACAGTTGAAGAGGAGGAAAATGACTACACAGAGACAGATAAGCAATGTGTATATTTCTCATTTAGTATTTGTCGTTTTGTTGACTCCACACAATCCAGCTGCTAAGGGTTTCGCATTGGACATATTCCCCTCTACTCTACCCTTCCTGTGATCTGTACCATGCAGGTTTTTGTTGATTCAATACATCATGAGTAGAGTGTGGCTGCTGTATGAAGTATTGACCCAAGGACCACATCTACTACCATTCATAACAAGAACATGTGCAGTAGCGCACTGCTGTAGTTCTATGTGTTTTATTAAAGGTTGAAGTGGTGCAATCATATGAATCTGGAGTGGGATGAATCCTGTTTGCATCATATGGTTTCATCTAGGCCAGTAGAGTATATCTCTCAGTACAGGTTACACATGGCATCAGTAGTAGTGATTTAAAGAACAGAAAAAACAAGAGAAACTTCAATGTTGATAACAAAGCCAAGTAATGTTGAAGATACTCCTTTAACTATTTATTTGATCAGTCTGTACTGTCTACTCCCCACACAGCTACTAAGTCTTCCATTTGAGATACATTCACCTCCTACTCTGCACTGCTGTTCTGTCCTCTATTCAGAGATGAGTTCCAGTCATGTTTACCACTCTGAATCACTCTGCAGTCATTGATTCAGCACATCATGGGTAGAGCATGGCTACAGATACAGTAAGCTTTATTTTACCGGCTGATCATCCATAATATTGCATTAAAACATAGAATATTACTCAGTTTCCAAAAGATTCAGTGATGCTAATAATGCAGAATCTTACAACACATCCCATCATAATGCACCAGAGGAAGAAATAATCCTTGCTACACTACCGACACGTTTTATTGAAGCACGGCTAGCACCGCAAGCCGGGGGATGCCCCGGCGTGCTAGCCGCACTCCCTCAGCGTGCCGCGCATCACCGATGCACGGTCACGCGTCATCGGGTGCCTGCGCCCCCTGCACGCGCGTCCAGGGCTCCCCGAGGGAGCACTGGTGTCCCGCGATGTGGGGGACAGCGGCAGGGGGTTCCGGGGGACCCGACGGACCCGGCAGCGGAAGGGAGAAAGCCCCGATCGGAGGGCGCTCCTCCGCTGCTTCGGCGTGCGCCCGGCACCCTCCGGCGCGCGCCAGGTTACTGCTGCGGCCAAGAACGGGCAAATGCTCGAATAAACTCGGCCGCAGCAGTATATCTGTACATTGTGTGACGTTTGGCCTCCATGACCATTGATAGCAAATACATATTTTGTATTGAGCGGCTGTGTTATGATGTAGTTGTTATTGATCATCATTGAGATATAATCACAAGAATCTTATGCAAAGGGAAAATGTCTGCAGCATAGTGGGATTTCAGCTCCCAAACTTCTGTAATATTAATGCAATGTCTTACTTTTATTGCAGTGAACACTGAAGAGACGGATCTACGACAACACTGCACAGGACAAGAGCAAACACTACAAGCAGCAAAATGATCTTGCAGTTGCAAGTATGTTCTGTAATGTGCACAATTATTATTTATGGGCTACACACCACAGTGCTGGACATATTCTGTTAACTTCTACCCCTACCATGGAGATGTCTTCCTGTGATTGATTCAGTACATCATATGCACAGTGTGGCTATGATATGATGGATGGATTTAATGAACCCACCACCCACTGACATCTGCATCATCTTCTGTAAAGTGCAGCAGGATATTATCAGCATTTGGGGTGGTATAATCTGGGGCATCTATGTGCTTTTGTGCCTGGATAAGTTCCTCCAGCTGAACCACCCCCCTATACCTGCCACACAGGCATACTTACAGAGCACACTTACTTATGCACACTGACACTTGGAATACACACACACACACACACAGACACTGTCATGCATGCAGTGTCCTGTATGCAGAGTACAGAAAGTCTCCACCTTACTCTGGCCCGTACTCATGGCCTATCCCCAGCATCTGTCATCCACAACCTCTGTTCCCTCCCTGTAAAGTGCTGCACTAACACACCTGGGTCAGCGCTGCAGCTGATCACAGTGCCGGATCATGATGTCAATGGGATAGGCAGCAGAGCTGATTGACAAGTCAATCAATGCAGCTCCGCAATATATGCACCAAAAGAGATTTCTGTACCCCCTGTCAGGCTACTCCCTGGGCAGCGACCCTTCTCACCCCTCTCATTCCACCTCTGATCACAATAATCTCTCTTGGAGTGTGTAGCAAATTGGAGTTGGGGGAATCTCACCTCTGTAGTGCATGGTCACAATCTGGGCACTGTACCCAAATATTGGGCAATGTGGCACGTCTTACAGTAGAGAATAGAATAAGTAACTATATTCTTTACTTGTGTATTAAGGAACTTATTTGCAATAAAAATTCAGTCCACCTGGGACCAAGACTTTCTGGTTTTCTGAATAAAGTGGAATTGTTTTCCTATAATTTTATATTCTCTGAAATGTAACATCACAATAAAGTACTCCTATTTTTTTCCTTTGTGCTTTTTTATGGACTATTCCTTTATGTATTTCACTTAATGGGACTAATTACCTTACGATTAGATTTCACTTGTATTTTCTTGGGTTACTCTTTGGAATTTCTCTCTGTGTTCATTTATACTATCTTATTTAGAGCAGTCTTTGCCATTGGACCCCATTTCTTGCCAGAGAGATCTGTAACACAGAGTATTGAAGAGAGTACAGAACAGTGGTGAAGTAGATTTTTATGCTTCTAGGCAGCCTCCCTTCTCACCATGTATTCTGCCCCCGACGGTCTCTTGCACTGCTCCCTCCTACACCCACTCTCCTCACTCTTCCCTCCCCTCCCCGCTATCACTCAATGACCCCCTCTCATTCAATCCTGCTCCCTTACTCCCCCCTCACTCATTCTTCCTTCTGCACACACAATCCTCCCGAATATCACTCCCAAACAACACACACACTAATTCTCCCCACAATACACACTATAATACCTCCTTGTGACGATAGCTTCCACAGGCTTATTAATATTACACAAAAATAATTGGGTTTGAACTGAACGAGGCTTAAGATATAATAAATTGTATTTATTCCTTAGAATATAGGTGAACACAACAGATAATACAGTAACGAACAAGAAGTACACTTACTTAAGGGTTGGGGAATGAGAAGTATGATGTAGCATTTCTTTCAGCAGTGAGGAAATCATTCAGGTGATATCAGGTAACCATATCAGCAAACGAAGACAAAGGATATATGGGTGGACAGCAGTTTATAAACCATTCTCCTTCTATTCTTAACCTTAAGCACAGGGGATTGGTTTCCAATTACCTCCAGCCACTCACTAACGTGGGAAAGCATTCTGACCCATGCCCCCCTGCTAGTTGGCACATGCGCAGTAGAACTCTGGGGGTCTCATTTCTGAAGCCCCACATTTACGTCAGGAATGCCAGACAGTCTACCATTTGGAGTTCTGGCAGGAAAACCTTTGTTGAAAGGTGTTAACTGGAACACTTAAGACCTGCCCTGGTTTGGGCTTCGGATAAACAGTGAGGGTGATAAAACTCTTTGAACAGCACTTAAATCCTAGACATAGCGGCGTCCCCAGGGCCATCTGCTACCTTATGGCCCAAAAGAATCTCTTCTGGGTCTTTGTCCATACCTTAAGATACACTATTAAGCATAAAACATAAACGTATTAAAATATCCGGTTCCGTTAGGTTTAGCAGGTCCAAACTTCCCAGTTCGCATTGCCAGAACTGGGACACCATATGGTCCAAAAAGCGACTTGCTACGACCTAAGAAACCGGAGTTACACCAATGCACATTAAATCATTTTAATACAAAAATCTCCATTGAAAAAGAAATCTCAGCTTTTCACTAAATCCCCATTGAAAACAACGGGCAGCTCCGCCATAGACTTTCAATGGTAAATCGCCGCCATTGAAGTCAATGGGGGTTTTCTGCCATTGAAGTTTATGGGAAAAGTCCCGAACTTCAAGGGGGTCCATACTCCGTCGGGTTGGTCCAAGCGGGTCAAGGATGGTTCTGCAGCGATGCCGGAGCAGTGGCTACAGATACCCCAAACCCTGATCCGCTGAACCCTCCGGAACCGGAGATATGGATTCCTAAAATTCAGCATTTCTCACTTAGTCATTTTTCTGAGCCGTTTCTGCCGCCGCCGGCAAAGCCTATGGCGCGACCCGCTCTATCTGGTTCGACCCTTATCGGGGGTCCAGGATTCGGGGACCCGGTGGTGGTCGAGTGGGGGGACGCTTAGGAACTAGGGGCAAAAAGAATTTTATCCCTAGGTGCCCTAAAACAGTTTATTTCCCCGCTAATTGACGTTGAACTTGACCCAGTGATTTTAGCTCTTTTGAAGGACATTGTATCCGCTTTGCGGTTTGCGGTCTGGACGGCAGCCAACTAGGTTACCTCGAGGCATCTCCATTGAAGTCAATGAGCCCATTGACTTTCAATGGGAAACCGCCGCTCTCCCTCTCGGACGCCACCTGCTGGTCACTACAGGAAACAGGACGAAAACAGCACAAATTCCTATTGAAATGCATTGAGCCCTAATGGCGGCCAATGGGGACCTGCAAAATGGTGCCCGAAAAGGCGGGAAACTTACACAAAGAGCTATAATCATTAAAGAATTATTAACCCTTGTGCTCCCGGATGGATTCTAGTGTGTGTGTGATGCAAACACTGAGTAACCAGACATTACAATGGAACAGGGGAAAATACATTTACATGTCATAACAAGGGTTACATCACATTTCTGGACCTCAGCCCAGTTAACCCCTTGTCTCCCTGGTGCGGTCAGGGGTGGCCAAATGGGGTGCAACCCCTTTAATACCGGGCCACCCCCTCTCTCCCTCTACACCTCCCCTTCTTAATGCGTGTCCTGTGGCCCACTGGCCCTGACGGGGAGTGGGGCACTGCTGGCACCATTAATGAATTCAGTCTCAGAGGGATAGTCCTGGCGTGAAAGTCCATCAGCATTGCTGTTTTCACTACCCTTTTTGTGCTGAATGGTGAATTCAAATTCTTGCAAAGCCAAGCTCCATCTCAGCAGTTTGGCATTTTCCCCTGATACCCTCTGTAGCCAGCTCAGGGGATTGTGGTCGGTAATGACCGTGAAAGCCCTCCCATAGACGTAGGGCTGGAGCTTTTTGAGTGCCCACACAATGGCCAAGCACTCCTTTTCAATGGTGGCATATGCCACCTCCCTGGGGAGCAGTTTGCGACTGAGATACACCACAGGGTGCTCTTTGCCGTCGTCCCCCACCTGGCTCAACACAGCCCCCACACCAAAGTCTGAGGCATCAGTCTGAATAAGAAAATGCTTGGTATAATCTGGGGCAGCCAGGATGGGGGCCTCAGCAAGCGCAGCTTTCAGTGCCTGGAAAGCAGTTTCACAGGCAGGAGACCAGGTAATAAGCACAGGCAGTTGCTTCTTAGTCAGATCAGTCAGGGGTTTGGCCACGGCGCTGTACTGTGGGACAAATTTCCTGTAGTACCCTGCGGTGCCCAAAAAGGCCATGACCTGTTTCTTGGTTTTTGGAACAGGCCACTGAACTATGGCTTCTACCTTGGCTGGCTCTGGCTTGAAATGCCCTCCACCCACCCTGTGCCCTAAGTACAGGACTTCTGCCATACCTACCATACACTTAGTGGGTTTTAAGGTAAGCCCAGCCTCCCTGATTCTATCCAGCACCGCAGCTACATGTCCTATGTGGGATTCCCAGGAATTACTAAAGACAGCAATGTCATCTAAGTAAGCCCTGGCATAGCTCTGCATCCCTTCCAGTAACCTATTGACCAGGCGTTGGAAGGTAGCCGGGGCATTCTTCATCCCAAATGGCATCACCAAAAACTCATAGAGGCCACTTGGAGTGATGAATGCTGACTTCTCCCTAGCCTCCAGGGTCAGGGGAATCTGCCAGTAGCCTTTGCTCAGATCCATGGTGGTCAGATACTTTGCCCCCGCGAGTTCATCTAGTAACTCATCCATGCGGGGCATGGGGTAAGCATCTGACACCGTCCCAGCGTTGAGCAACCGGTAGTCCACACAAAACCGGGTGGTTTTGTCCTTCTTAGGCACTAGGACTACTGGACTTGCCCAAGGGCTCTGGGACGGAGTAATTACCCCTAGGGTCAGCATCTCCTCAATCTCTCTCTCCATACTTGTCTTGACCTCTGCTGACACTCTATAAGCGTGCTTATGCAGAGGCTGCAGGTCCCCTGTGTGTACTGGGTGTTTGGTGAGATGTGTGGTCCCTGGCATGTCAGTGAAGAGGGCGCTATACTGAGCTAGCATGTCCCTGGCTTCTCCCTTCTGCCTAGCACTCAACTGTGCCCCGATCTCTACCTGCTCAACAGTGTTTCCTTGCTTTGCCTCCCCTAGGAGATCAGGCAGAGCATTGCTCGCCGGATCCTCCAGCAGTGGGCTACAAATGGCCATTACTGCTCCCATACTCGGTGCTCTGTATTCCTTTAACATATTAATGTGATATGTCTTGTGCCTCTCAGGCGCTACCTGTACAACATAGTTGCACTCATTCACCTTTCGGATAACCGGGTACGGTCCCGACCAGGCAGCCATCAGCTTGTTCTCCCGAGTGGGTTTGAGAACAAGCACCTGCTGTCCTGGGATGAATTCTCTGCTACGGGCCTGCTGGTCATACCATTGCTTCTGCTTGGTCTGAGCAGCCCTGAGGTGGTCCTGGGCCACCCCCATAAGCATCTCTAACCGGTCTCTGAGATCTACTACATACTGGATCACTGAAGCATCAGTAGCAGTAGTCTCCCCCTCCCATCCCTCACGGAAGAGGTCCAGAGGTCCACGTACCCTGCGGCCATATAGTAGCTCGAAGGGGGAGAAGCCTGTAGATTCTTGCGGTACCTCTCGGTATGCAAACAGCAAGTGCTGCAGGTGAATCTCCCAGTCTTTCCCCTCCGCCTCTATAAAGGTCCGAAGCATCTGCTTCAGGGTACCATTAAACCTCTCACATAATCCGTTTGTTTGGGGATGGTAAGGGGTAGTGCGCTGGTGCTGTACACCGCAGGCATCCCAGAGACAATGTAACAGTTCACTCATGAACTGCGACCCCTGATCAGTTAGGATCTCACTAGGGAAACCTACCCTAGCAAAAATGTTCAGCAAAGCTGCTGCCACTGTCTTGGCACTTATGGTGCCCAGCGCTACCGCCTCAGGGTACCGGGTGGCAAAATCCACCACCGTGAGGATGTAGCACTTCCCTGACCTGCTTGGAATCATGAGGGGTCCTATCAGGTCCACCGCTACCTTCTGGAAGGGTTCCCCTATTATCGGTAGGGGTCTCAGGGGTGCCTTCACACGGTCGCCCGCCTTACCTACTCGCTGGCAGGCATCACAGGAGCAGCAGAAATCAGCCACATCCCTGGATGCCCCCGGCCAGAAATAACGCTGCAATAACCGGGCTCGCGTTCTGGTGACCCCCTGATGTCCCGCTAACGGAATAGAGTGAGCTACCCGTAACAATTGCTGTCGGTACCCCTGGGGTACTACTAGCTGTCGCTTACCGGTCAATCCCTTCTCTATTCTCGGGTTCCCTTCTTCTCTGTATAGGAGTCCCTTATGCCATAGGCAGCGCTCAGTGCCCTCCCCTGCCTGAGATTCGGACGCCCGAAGTCTCACGCCGGCCAGGGTAGGGTCTGCCTTCACTGCCTCCCTAAACTGGGCTCCTAAATCTGCCCCCCCCCCAGTCATGTCATTGTCAGGCGAAGGGGACACGGTAAGGGGGAACAGTAAGTCAGCCTGTGGTTGCAACTGATCCTGGCTTACCTCCCTGGGCTCCTCTGTGCCCTCCGCTAACATTGGTCCCAAAGGCTGGGGGACTGGGGTGGCCACCGCCGACATTGCCGCGGTCTGGCTCCGGGTAACCGCCGCCACTGCAGCGGGCTGGGGCACACGGTTGTAGGTGCAGGTCATCGGTCCCAGGTCATTGCCCAAAAGAATTTCAGCATCCAAACCTGGTAAAACCCCCACCTCCCGCACACCCTTGCCCACCCCCCAATACAAAAAAATGCGGGCCACCTGCAGGAAACGTGGCTCTCCGTCAGCCACAGTGATCTGTATCCCAGGGCCTGGGATCAATTCCTCTGGCCGGACCATATCAGGTCGGACCAGGGTCACTGCAGCTCCTGAATCAAGTAAGCCAACTGCTTGCCGGTCACCGACTGTGACCGGGGTGAGATGCTTGCTCCTGCCGTCCGTCTGCTGCAGGTCTGCGCTGTGATGTCCTCCGCTCCTGGCTGTAGGCACTGAAGAAACCGGGGTAGGGGTGACATGGGACGTCTCGCTGGGAGTTGTTTCCATGACCGGTCCTGGTTCTTTGGTGGAAGCCACCCGCACGCGGGCTACCGGCTTTGCAGCTGGGGTGCGTTGCCCTCGATAGGGTCCGTTGGAATGCAGGGGTTCCGGGCAATCTGGTCTGATGTGACCAGTGCTGTTGCAATTGTAGCACCGGCGCTCATGCCGGAGCTCTCCCGCCTTCTGTGACCCGCTGCCCGCAGGCGGCTTTTGGGTCCACTGGGGGGTACTCACAGCTTTCTTGGCCGGCGCCGGTGGGGTTACCGCTTTGGCTGGTACCTTGGCGGTCATCTGGGACCGGCTGACCACATAGTCATCTGCCATCCTCGCCGCCTCGGTGTAGGTCTTGGGCTTTTTATCATACACAAAAGCCCTCACCGCCGGCGGGCACTGCTGCATGAGCTGCTCCTGAAAGATGAGGTCCAGCAGGCGTTGGTAAGTCTTGGCCTCAGAGCCCTCCACCCAGTGTAACCCATACAAAGCCATGCGGGTCACATAAGTGACATAGGTCTCCTGAGGGTGCCTCTCCTCCAGCCGGAACTTACCCCGGTAAGCTTCAGGGGTAAAACCATGCTGAAACAGCAAAAGTTCTTTCAGGTGGTCATAGTCATCAGCAAACTCCTCTGTAAGCGCCATCAAAGTCTGTTTAGCCAAGCTGGAGAGTAGCGGGTCCAGGCGTGCAACCCTATGCTGGGGAAGCACCCCGTACCGCCGGCACTGCGTTTCAAAGTTCCTTAGAAACATGTCAATCCGATCAGTGCCCTCCACATACTTGGTGAGACTGTGCTTGTCCAGTTGGAGTCCATCTCTGGGGGGTCGGACCGGGGGGCAATAAGCGGGTCTGTTCATTGCCATAGAGATAAACGTTAGGGTTAGGGTTAGGGTTAGGGTTAGGGTTATAGGGGAATACGAAAATTTAGGTATGTGACTCATTTGGGTACTAACCAATCAGAGAAGAGTTAGGGTTGAAAGTTAGGGTTGAAAGTTAGGGTTGAAAGTTAGGGTTGAAAGTTAGGGTTGACACTTAGGATTATTTTTCTATTTTTGTTTGGCCCAGGGTTATAGGGGAATACAAAAATTTAGGTATGTGACTCATTTGGGTACTAACCAATCAGAGAAGAGTTAGGGTTGAAAGTTAGGGTTGAAAGTTAGGGTTGAAAGTTAGGGTTGACACTTAGGATTATTTGTCTATTTTTGTTTGGCCCAGGGTTATAGGGGAATACGAAAATGTAGGTATGTGACTCATTTGGGTACTAACCAATCAGAGAAGAGTTAGGGTTGAAAGTTAGGGTTGAAAGTTAGGGTTGAAAGTTAGGGTTGAAAGTTAGGGTTGACACTTAGGATTATTTTTCTATTTTTGTTTTGCCCAGGGTTAGGGTTAGGGTTAGGGTTAGGGTTAGGGTTAGGGTTAGGGTTATAGGGGAATACGAAAATTTAGGTATGTGACTCATTTGGGTACTAACCAATCAGAGAAGAGTTAGGGTTGAAAGTTAGGGTTGAAAGTTAGGGTTGAAAGTTAGGGTTGAAAGTTAGGGTTGACACTTAGGATTATTTTTCTATTTTTGTTTGGCCCAGGGTTATAGGGGAATACGAAAATTTAGGTATGTGACTCATTTGGGTACTAACCAATCAGAGAAGAGTTAGGGTTGAAAGTTAGGGTTGAAAGTTAGGGTTGAAAGTTAGGGTTGAAAGTTAGGGTTGAAAGTTAGGGTTGACACTAAGGATTATTTTTCTATTTTTGTTTGGCCCAGGGTTATAGGGGAATACGAAAATTTAGGTATGTGACTCATTTGGGTACTAACCAATCAGAGAAGAGTTAGGGTTGAAAGTTAGGGTTGAAAGTTAGGGTTGAAAGTTAGGGTTGAAAGTTAGGGTTGAAAGTTAGGGTTGACACTTAGGATTATTTTTCTATTTTTGTTTGGCCCAGGGTTATAGGGGAATACGAAAATTTAGGTATTTGACTCATTTGGGTACTAACCAATCAGAGAAGAGTTAGGGTTGAAAGTTAGGGTTGAAAGTTAGGGTTGAAAGTTAGGATTATTTTTCTATTTTTGTTTGGCCCAGGGTTATAGGGGAATACGAAAATGTAGGTTTGTGACTCATTTGGGTACTAACCAATCAGAGAAGAGTTAGGGTTGAAAGTTAGGGTTGAAAGTTAGGGTTGAAAGTTAGGGTTGAAAGTTAGGGTTGAAAGTTAGGGTTGAAAGTTAGGGTTGACACTTAGGATTATTTTTCTATTTTTGTTTGGCCCAGGGTTATAGGGGAATACGAAAATTTAGGTATGTGACTCATTTGGGTACTAACCAATCAGAGAAGAGTTAGGGTTGAAAGTTAGGGTTGAAAGTTAGGGTTGAAAGTTAGGGTTGAAAGTTAGGATTATTTTTCTATTTTTGTTTGGCCCAGGGTTATAGGGGAATAGGGTTAGGGTTAGGGTTAGGGTTAGGGTTAGGGTTATAGGGGAATACGAAAATTTAGGTATGTGACTCATTTGGGTACTAACCAATCAGAGAAGAGTTAGGGTTGAAAGTTAGGGTTGAAAGTTAGGGTTGAAAGTTAGGGTTGAAAGTTAGGATTATTTTTCTATTTTTGTTTGGCCCAGGGTTATAGGGGAATACGAAAATTTAGGTATGTGACTCATTTGGGTACTAACCAATCAGAGAAGAGTTAGGGTTGAAAGTTAGGGTTGAAAGTTAGGGTTAGGGTTAGGGTTAGGGTTAGGGTTAGGGTTATAGGGGAATACGAAAATTTAGGTATGTGACTCATTTGGGTACTAACCAATCAGAGAAGAGTTAGGGTTGAAAGTTAGGGTTGAAAGTTAGGGTTGAAAGTTAGGGTTGACACTTAGGATTATTTTTCTATTTTTGTTTGGCCCAGTGTTATAGGGGAATACGAAAATTTAGGTATGTGACTCATTTGGGTACTAACCAATCAGAGAAGAGTTAGGGTTGAAAGTTAGGGTTGAAAGTTAGGGTTGAAAGTTAGGGTTGAAAGTTAGGGTTGAAAGTTAGGGTTGAAAGTTAGGGTTGACACTTAGAATTATTTTTCTATTTTTGTTTGGCTCAGGGTTATAAGGGAATACGAAAATTTAGGTATGTGACTCATTTGGGTACTAACCAATCAGAGAAGAGTTAGGGTTGAAAGTTAGGGTTGAAAGTTAGGGTTGAAAGTTAGGGTTGAAAGTTAGGATTATTTTTCTATTTTTGTTTGGCCCAGGGTTATAGGGGAATACGAAAATTTAGGTATGTGACTCATTTGGGTACTAACCAATCAGAGAAAAGTTAGGGTTGAAAGTTAGGGTTGAAAGTTAGGGTTGACACTTAGGATTATTTTTCTATTTTTGTTTGGCCCAGGGTTATAGGGGAATACGAAAATTTAGGTATGTGACTCATTTGGGTACTAACCAATCAGAGAAGAGTTAGGGTTGAAAGTTAGGGTTGAAAGTTAGGGTTGAAAGTTAGGGTTGAAAGTTAGGGTTGAAAGTTAGGGTTGAAAGTTAGGGTTGACACTTAGGATTATTTTTCTATTTTTGTTTGGCCCAGGGTTATAGGGGAATACGAAAATTTAGGTATGTGACTCATTTGGGTACTAACCAATCAGAGAAGAGTTAGGGTTGAAAGTTAGGGTTGAAAGTTAGGGTTGAAAGTTAGGATTATTTTTCTATTTTTGTTTGGCCCAGGGTTATAGGGGAATACGAAAATTTAGGTATGTGACTCATTTGGGTACTAACCAATCAGAGAAGAGTTAGGGTTGAAAGTTAGGGTTGAAAGTTAGGGTTGAAAGTTAGGGTTGAAAGTTAGGGTTGACACTTAGGATTATTTTTCTATTTTTGTTTGGCCCAGGGTTATAGGGGAATACGAAAATTTAGGTATGTGACTCATTTGGGTACTAACCAATCAGAGAAGAGTTAGGGTTGAAAGTTAGGGTTGAAAGTTAGGGTTGAAAGTTAGGGTTGACACTTAGGATTATTTTTCTATTTTTGTTTGGCCCAGGGTTATAGGGGAATACGAAAATTTAGGTATGTGACTCATTTGGGTACTAACCAATCAGAGAAGAGTTAGGGTTGAAAGTTAGGGTTGAAAGTTAGGGTTGAAAGTTAGGGTTGAAAGTTAGGGTTGAAAGTTAGGGGTGACACTTAGGATTATTTTTCTATTTTTGTTTGCCCCAGGGTTATAGGGGAATACGAAAATTTAGGTATGTGACTCATTTGGGTACTAACCAATCAGAGAAGAGTTAGGGTTGGGTTAGGGTTGAAAGTTAGGGTTGAAAGTTAGGGTTGAAAGTTAGGGTTGAAAGTTAGGGTTGACACTTAGGATTATTTTTCTATTTTTGTTTGGCCCAGGGTTATAGGGGAATACGAAAATTTAGGTATGTGACTCATTTGGGTACTAACCAATCAGAGAAGAGTTAGGGTTGAAAGTTAGGGTTGAAAGTTAGGGTTGAAAGTTAGGGTTGAAAGTTAGGGTTGACACTTAGGATTATTTTTCTATTTTTGTTTGGCCCAGGGTTATAGGGGAATACGAAAATTTAGGTATGTGACTCATTTGGGTACTAACCAATCAGAGAAGAGTTAGGGTTGAAAGTTAGGGTTGAAAGTTAGGGTTGAAAGTTAGGGTTGAAAGTTAGGGTTGACACTTTGGATTATTTTTCTATTTTTATTTGGCCCAGGGTTATAGGGGAATACGAAAATGTAGGTATGTGACTCATTTGGGTACTAACCAATCAGAGAAGAGTTAGGGTTGAAAGTTAGGGTTGAAAGTTAGGGTTGAAAGTTAGGGTTGAAAGTTAGGGTTGAAAGTTAGGGTTGACACTTAGAATTATTTTTCTATTTTTGTTTGGCCCAGGGTTATAGGGGAATACGAAAATTTAGGTATGTGACTCATTTGGGTACTAACCAATCAGAGAAGAGTTAGGGTTGAAAGTTAGGGGTGAAAGTTAGGGTTGAAAGTTAGGGTTGACACTTAGGATTATTTTTCTATTTTTGTTTGGCCCAGGGTTATAGGGGAATACGAAAATGTAGGTATGTGACTCATTTGGGTACTAACCAATCAGAGAAGAGTTAGGGTTGAAAGTTAGGGTTGAAAGTTAGGGTTGAAAGTTAGGGTTGACACTTAGGATTATTTTTCTATTTTTGTTTGGCTCAGGGTTATAAGGGAATACGAAAATTTAGGTATGTGACTCATTTGGGTACTAACCAATCAGAGAAGAGTTAGGGTTGAAAGTTAGGGTTGAAAGTTAGGGTTGAAAGTTAGGGTTGACACTTAGGATTATTTGTCTATTTTTGTTTGGCCCAGGGTTATAGGGGAATACGAAAATGTAGGTATGTGACTCCGCGTATTAGGGTTAGGGTTAGGGTTAGGGTTAGGGTTAGGGTTAGGGTTAGGGTTAGGGTTATAGGGGAATACGAAAATTTAGGTATGTGACTCATTTGGGTACTAACCAATCAGAGAAGAGTTAGGGTTGAAAGTTAGGGTTGAAAGTTAGGGTTGAAAGTTAGGGTTGACACTTAGGATTATTTTTCTATTTTTGTTTGGCCCAGGGTTATAGGGGAATACGAAAATTTAGGTATGTGACCCATTTGGGTACTAACCAATCAGAGAAGAGTTAGGGTTGAAAGTTAGGGTTGAAAGTTAGGGTTGACACTTAGGATTATTTTTCTATTTTTGTTTGGCCCAGGGTTATAGGGGAATACGAAAATTTAGGTATGTGACTCATTTGGGTACTAACCAATCAGAGAAGAGTTAGGGTTGAAAGTTAGGGTTGAAAGTTAGGGTTGAAAGTTAGGGTTGACACTTAGGATTATTTTTCTATTTTTGTTTGGCCCAGGGTTATAGGGGAATACGAAAATTTAGGTATGTGACTCATTTGGGTACTAACCAATCAGAGAAGAGTTAGGGTTGAAAGTTAGGGTTGAAAGTTAGGGTTGAAAGTTAGGGTTGACACTTAGGATTATTTTTCTATTTTTGTTTGGCCCAGGGTTATAGGGGAATACGAAAATTTAGGTATGTGACTCATTTGGGTACTAACCAATCAGAGAAGAGTTAGGGTTGAAAGTTAGGGTTGAAAGTTAGGGTTGAAAGTTAGGGTTGAAAGTTAGGGTTGAAAGTTAGGGTTAGGGTTAGGGTTAGGGTTAGGGTTAGGGTTAGGGTTAGGGTTAGGGTTATAGGGGAATACGAAAATTTAGGTATGTGACTCATTTGGGTACTAACCAATCAGAGAAGAGTTAGGGTTGAAAGTTAAGGTTGAAAGTTAGGGTTGAAAGTTAGGGTTGACACTTAGGATTATTTTTCTATTTTTGTTTGGCCCAGGGTTATAGGGGAATACGAAAATTTAGGTATGTGACTCATTTGGGTACTAACCAATCAGAGAAGAGTTAGGGTTGAAAGTTAGGGTTGAAAGTTAGGGTTGAAAGTTAGGGTTGAAAGTTAGGGTTGACACTTAGGATTATTTTTCTATTTTTGTTTGGCCCAGGGTTATAGGGGAATACGAAAATTTAGGTATGTGACTCATTTGGGTACTAACCAATCAGAGAAGAGTTAGGGTTGAAAGTTAGGGTTGAAAGTTAGGGTTGAAAGTTACGGTTGAAAGTTAGGGTTGAAAGTTAGGGTTGAAAGTTAGGGTTGAAAGTTAGGGTTATTTTTCTATTTTTGTTTGGCCCAGGGTTATAGGGGAATACGAAAATTTAGGTATGTGACTCATTTGGGTACTAACCAATCAGAGAAGAGTTAGGGTTGAAAGTTAGGGTTGAAAGTTAGGGTTGAAAGTTAGGGTTGACACAGGATTATTTTTCTATTTTTGTTTGGCCCAGGGTTATAGGGGAATACGAAAATTTAGGTTAGGGTTAGGGTTAGGGTTAGGGTTATAGGGGAATACGAAAATTTAGGTATGTGACTCATTTGGGTACTAACCAATCAGAGAAGAGTTAGGGTTGAAAGTTAGGGTTGAAAGTTAGGGTTGAAAGTTAGGGTTGAAAGTTAGGGTTAGGGTTAGGGTTAGGGTTAGGGTTAGGGTTAGGGTTAGGGTTAGGGTTAGGGTTAGGGTTAGGGTTAGGGTTAGGGTTAGGGTTAGGGTTAGGGTTAGGGTTAGGGTTAGGGTTATAGGGGAATACGAAAATTTAGGTATGTGACTCATTTGGGTACTAACCAATCAGAGAAGAGTTAGGGTTGAAAGTTAGGGTTGAAAGTTAGGGTTGAAAGTTAGGGTTGAAAGTTAGGGTTGAAAGTTAGGGTTGACACTTAGGATTATTTTTCTATTTTTGTTTGGCCCAGGGTTATAGGGGAATACGAAAATTTAGGTATGTGACTCATTTGGGTACTAACCAATCAGAGAAGAGTTAGGGTTGAAAGTTAGGGTTGAAAGTTAGGGTTGAAAGTTAGGGTTGAAAGTTAGGGTTGACACTTAGGATTATTTTTCTATTTTTGTTTGGCCCAGGGTTATAGGGGAATACGAAAATTTAGGTATGTGACTCATTTGGGTACTAACCAATCAGAGAAGAGTTAGGGTTGAAAGTTAGGGTTGAAAGTTAGGGTTGAAAGTTAGGGTTGAAAGTTAGGGTTGACACTTAGGATTATTTTTCTATTTTTGTTTGGCCCAGGGTTATAGGGGAATACGAAAATTTAGGTATGTGACTCATTTGGGTACTAACCAATCAGAGAAGAGTTAGGGTTGAAAGTTAGGGTTGAAAGTTAGGGTTGAAAGTTAGGGTTGAAAGTTAGGGTTGACACTTAGGATTATTTTTCTATTTTTGTTTGGCCCAGGGTTATAGGGGAATACGAAAATTTAGGTATGTGACTCATTTGGGTACTAACCAATCAGAGAAGAGTTAGGGTTGAAAGTTAGGGTTGAAAGTTAGGGTTGAAAGTTAGGGTTGAAAGTTAGGGTTGAAAGTTAGGGTTGACACTTAGGATTATTTTTCTATTTTTGTTTGGCCCAGGGTTATAGGGGAATACGAAAATTTAGGTATGTGACTCATTTGGGTACTAACCAATCAGAGAAGAGTTAGGGTTGAAAGTTAGGGTTAGGGTTAGGGTTAGGGTTAGGGTTAGGGTTAGGGTTAGGGTTATAGGGGAATACGAAAATTTAGGTATGTGACTCATTTGGGTACTAACCAATCAGAGAAGAGTTAGGGTTGAAAGTTAGGGTTGAAAGTTAGGGTTGAAAGTTAGGGTTGAAAGTTAGGGTTGACACTTAGGATTATTTTTCTATTTTTGTTTGGCCCAGGGTTATAGGGGAATACGAAAATTTAGGTATGTGACTCATTTGGGTACTAACCAATCAGAGAAGAGTTAGGGTTGAAAGTTAGGGTTGAAAGTTAGGGTTGAAAGTTAGGGTTGAAAGTTAGGGTTGACACTTAGGATTATTTTTCTATTTTTGTTTGGCCCAGGGTTATAGGGGAATACGAAAATTTAGGTATGTGACTCATTTGGGTACTAACCAATCAGAGAAGAGTTAGGGTTGAAAGTTAGGGTTGAAAGTTAGGGTTGAAAGTTAGGGTTGAAAGTTAGGGTTGACACTTAGGATTATTTTTCTATTTTTGTTTGGCCCAGGGTTATAGGGGAATACGAAAATTTAGGTATGTGACTCATTTGGGTACTAACCAATCAGAGAAGAGTTAGGGTTGAAAGTTAGGGTTGAAAGTTAGGGTTGAAAGTTAGGGTTGAAAGTTAGGGTTGAAAGTTAGGGTTGACACTTAGGATTATTTTTCTATTTTTGTTTGGCCCAGGGTTATAGGGGAATACGAAAATTTAGGTATGTGACTCATTTGGGTACTAACCAATCAGAGAAGAGTTAGGGTTGAAAGTTAGGGTTAGGGTTAGGGTTAGGGTTAGGGTTAGGGTTAGGGTTAGGGTTATAGGGGAATACGAAAATTTAGGTATGTGACTCATTTGGGTACTAACCAATCAGAGAAGAGTTAGGGTTGAAAGTTAGGGTTGAAAGTTAGGGTTGAAAGTTAGGGTTGAAAGTTAGGATTATTTTTCTATTTTTGTTTGGCCCAGGGTTATAGGGGAATACGAAAATTTAGGTATGTGACTCATTTGGGTACTAACCAATCAGAGAAGAGTTAGGGTTGAAAGTTAGGGTTAGGGTTAGGGTTAGGGTTAGGGTTAGGGTTAGGGTTAGGGTTAGGGTTATAGGGGAATACGAAAATTTAGGTATGTGACTCATTTGGGTACTAACCAATCAGAGAAGAGTTAGGGTTGAAAGTTAGGGTTGAAAGTTAGGGTTGAAAGTTAGGGTTGAAAGTTAGGGTTGAAAGTTAGGGTTGACACTTAGGATTATTTTTCTATTTTTGTTTGGCCCAGGGTTATAGGGGAATACGAAAATTTAGGTATGTGACTCATTTGGGTACTAACCAATCAGAGAAGAGTTAGGGTTGAAAGTTAGGGTTGAAAGTTAGGGTTGAAAGTTAGGGTTGAAAGTTAGGGTTGAAAGTTAGGGTTGACACTTAGGATTATTTGGGTTAGGGTTAGGGTTAGGGTTAGGGTTAGGGTTAGGGTTAGGGTTATAGGGGAATACGAAAATTTAGGTATGTGACTCATTTGGGTACTAACCAATCAGAGAAGAGTTAGGGTTAGCGTTGAAAGTTAGGGTTAGGGTTGACCCTTACGATTATTTTTGTATTTGTGTTTGGTGAAAAAAGAATAGAACATTTTTAGTTATGTGACTCATTTAGGTACTTGGCCAATGAGAGTTAAGTTCTGAACAATTTAGGGAGGGTGTGGTTTGGGGTTGAAAGTGTGGTAAGAAAAAGTGTAAGTGGGTAAGAACGTGAGGGAGGTTGTGGGTAGGTGGGTGAGGGAGGTTTAGGGATGTATGGTGGGTGTGGGTAAGGAGGTTGAAGGTTTTTGAGGGAAGGTGGATGATGAAGAGAGTGGGTAGGTGGTGTTGAAGGTGGATTAGGGAGGGTGAGTAAATGTGTCTGGGAGGGTGAGGATGAAGGTGGGTGAAAAAAGTGTGGGTCAGTTCAGGTATGGGTGAGTGGGCAAGGGTGAGGCTGGGTATTGGTGTGCAGGTAAGGGTGGTGAAGGTGAATTTTAATATGGATGATGAGGGTAGAAGGTGGGTGAGGGAGGTTGGGTGAAGGAGGGTGTGGGAAGGTGATGTTGAAGGTGGGTGAGGGATGGTTAATATGGGTATAGGAGGCTTTGTAGGTAAGGTTGAGGCCAGTAAGGTAGAGTGAACATGGGTGAGGGAGGGTGAAGATTAAGGTGGAAGAGGGAGGGTGTGTTTAAGTGGGGTTAAAGGTTGGTGAATGTAGGTGAGGTAGGGGGATGAGTGAAGGTGTGGGTGAGTGAAGGTGTTGGTGAGGGGGCAATGGTGGGTGGGTGAAGGTGGATGAGTGTGAGGGTGAAGGTGGATGAGGTGGTGGGTGATAGTGAACATGGGTCAAGAGCGGGTGAGGGAGGGCATGGAATCAGTCTGTGAGCCTGCCCTTTCTATTTTGTTGTATATATTCTATTCCCTATCCAATTGACATGTTGCATTTATATGCAGTTAGTCATTCAAAAATTTGAAAACTCTTGCATTCGTTGCATGTTAGCGAGAGGCACCCTTAGAGGTAAAGAGCTAGCTTTTACCTCACTACTAAGTACTTGGACATTGAGGACTAGATCCGTTTTGTACAGAGCGGAGCTTCTCCTCTGCCGTATGCTAGGAGTGAAGAAGCACTACTGTCTATCGTCCGTAAAGGGGTATGCTTTCTTCCCCCAATTTACAGTCGAGCTAGCGCTGCAGATGGGACAGTAGCGAAGAGTTCACTGCCTGACTCTAAAAGGGCACACTCGTGTAAAGGGAGAGAAATCAACTCAAAGCTTTATATCCTGAGAGATAAAAGCAATGCATTGTGTAGGTGTACTCACTTACCTCAACTACTTACCTCCTTGTTAGTATGTCCTTTGTGAACATCATCTTGATAGACGAACTTACCTATTTTCATACTGCAAATAAATTTTACCCAAGATAAGTGAAAAAATATAATGCAATCCCCTTTAGAGCAATGCAGTTGAGGACCCTCTTTCACTGATGGACTAAATAAACAATGCTTAGACTGAGTGAGAGAGGGGTTTGTGAGAGAGAGGGGAGAGTGGTAGTCCTTGAAAGAGAGAGAGAAAGAAAGGACATTTGTGAGAGTAAAATACAGGTGATTTAGAAGGAGCAGGGATGCTAGTCAGGGAGAGTAATAGAGAGCAGGGAGAGAAAGAGAGGGTGTGAGAAAGAAAAAGAGAGAGAGAGAAGTGGAAGAAAGAAATGTGTGTGAGAGCAAGAGACGGGTTGAAGTGAAAGAGATAGAGTGGGAGTAAGAGAGAAAAAAATGGAGAGAAGGGAGAGGGAGAGAGAAGGGAGAGGGAGAGAGAAGAGAGGGAGAGAGAAGGGAGAGAGAGAAAGCAGGGAGAGACAAGTGTGAGAGGAGGGACAGAGAAGGGAGAGGGAGAGAGAAGGGAGAGGGAGAGAAAAGGAAAAGGGAGAGAAAATGAAAAGGGAGAGAGAAGGAAATGGAGATAGAAGGAAAAGGGAGAGAGAAGGAAGAGGGAGAGAGAATGGAGAGACAAGGGAGAGGGAGAGACAAGGAAAGGGAGAGAGAAGGGATAGTGAGAGAAAAGGGAGAGGGAGAGAGATGGAAGTGACAAGGGAGAGAGGAGGGAGAGAGAAGGGAGAGGGAGAGCGAAGGAAAGGAGAGGGGAAAGGAAAAGGGAGAGAATGGAGAGACAAGGAAAAGGGAGAGAGCATGGAAAGTGAGAGAGAAGGAAGAAGGAGAGAGAAGGAAGAGGGAGAGAGATGGGATAGGGAGAGAGAAGGGAGAGAGAAGGCAGAGGGATAGAGAAGGGAGTGAGAAAAGGGAGAGAGAAGGGAGAGAGAAAGAAAAGGGAGAGAGAAGGGAGAGGGAGAGACAAGGAAAGGGAGAGATAAGGGATAGGGAGAGAGAAGGGATAGGGAGAGAGAGAAGGGATAGGGAGAGGAAGAAGGGATACGGAGAGAGAGAAGGTAGATGTAGAGAGAAGGGAGATGGAGAGAGAAGGGAGAGGGAGAGAGAAGGGTGAGGGAGAGAAAAGGAAAAGGGAAAGAAAAGGAAAAGGGAGAGAAAAGGAAAAGGGAGAGAAAAGGAAAAGGGAGAGAAAAGGAAAAGGGAGAGAAAAGGAAAAGAAAAGGGAGAGAAAAGGGAGAGAAAAGGGAGAGAAAAGGGAGAGAAAAGGGAGAGAAAAGGGAGAGAGAAGGCAAAATGAGAGAGAAGGTAAAGGGAGAGAGAAGGAAAAGGGAGAGAGAAGGAAAGGGAGATAGAAGGAAAAGGGAGAGAGAAGGAAGAGGGAGAGAGAAGGAAGAGGGAGAGAGAATGGAGAGACAAGGGAGAGGGAGAGACAAGGAAAGGGAGAGAGAAGGGATAGGGAGAGAGAAGGGATAGGGAGAGAGAAGGGAGAGGGAGAGAGAAGGGAGAGGGAGAGAGTGATGAGGGAGTGACAAGGAAAAGGGAGAGAGAAGGGAGAGGGAGAGAGAAGGGAGAGGGAGAGAGGAGAGAGAGAAGGGAGAGAGAGAAGGGAGAGGGATAGACAGAGAGAAGGAAGAGGGTGCGAGAGAAGGGAAAGGGAGAGAGAGAGAAGGGAGAGGGGGAGAGAGAGGTAGAGGGAATGATCAATGAGTTATAAGGGAGAGGGATAGAGAAGGGAGGGGGAGAGAGAGAGAGAAGGGAGTGGAGAGAGAGAGAAGGGAGAGGGAGAGCAAAGGAAAGGGGAGGGGAAAGGAAAAGGGAGAGAATGGAGAGACAAGGAAAAGGGAGAGAGATTGGAAAGGGAGAGAGAAGGAAGAGGGAGAGAGAAGGAAGAGGGAGAGAGAATGGATAGGGAGAGAGAAGGGAGAGAGAAGGCAGAGGGATAGAGAAGGGAGTGAGAAAATGGAGAGAGAAAGAAAAGGGAGAGAGAAGGAAAAGGGAGAGAGAAGGAAAAGGGAGAGAGAAGGAAAGGGAGATAGAAGGAAAAGGGAGAGAGAATGAGAAGGGAGAGAGAATGGAGAGACAAGGAAGAGGGAGAGACAAGGAAAGGGAGAGAGAAGGGATAGGGAGAGCGAAGGAAGAGGGAGAGAGAAAAGGGAGAGAGAGAGAGAAGGGAGAGAAAGAGAGTGATGAGGGAGTGACAAGGAAAAGGGAGAGAGAAGGGAGAGGGAGAGAGAAGGGAGAGGGAGAGAGGAGAGAGAAAAGGGAGAGAGAGAGAAGGGAGAGGGAGAGAGAGAGGTAGAGGGAATGACGAGGGAGTTATAAGGGAGAGGGAGAGAGAAGGGAGGGGGAGAGAGAGAAGGGAGTGGAGAGAGAGAGAAGGGAGTGGAGAGAGAGAGAAGGGAGAGGGAGAGCGAAGGAAAGGGGAGGCAAGGAAAAGGGAGAGAATGGAGAGAAAAGGAAAAGGGAGAGAGCATGGAAAGGGAGAGAGCATGGAAAGGGAGTGAGAAGTAAGAGGGAGAGAGAAGGAAGAGGGAGAGAGAAGGGATAGGGAGAGAGAATGGAGAGACAAGGGAGAGGGAGAGACAAGGAAAGGGAGAGAGAAGGGATAGGGAGAGAGAAGGGAGAGGGAGAGAGAAGGGGGTGACAAGGGAGAGAGGAGGGAGAGAGAAGGGAGAGGGAGAGAGAAGGAAAAGGGAGGGGAAAGGAAGATGGAGAGAGAAGGAAGATGGAGAGAGAAGGAAGATGGAGAGAGAAGGAAGATGGAGAGAGAAGGAAGATGGAGAGAGAAGGAAGAGGGAGAGAGAAGGAAGAGGGAGAGAGAAGGAAGAGGGAGAGAGAAGGAAGAGGGAGAGAGAAGGAAGAGGGAGAGAGAAGGAAGAGGGAGAGAGAATGGAGAGACAAGGGAGAGGTAGAAACAAGGGAGAGGGTTAGGGTTAGGGTTAGGGTTAGGGTTAGGGTTAGGGTTAGGGTTAGGGTTAGGGTTAGGGTTGGGGTTATAGGGGAATACGAAAATTTAGGTATGTGACTCATTTGGGTACTAACCAATCAGAGAAGAGTTAGGGTTGAAAGTTAGGGTTGAAAGTTAGGGTTGAAAGTTAGGGTTGAAAGTTAGGGTTGAAAGTTAGGATTATTTTTCTATTTTTGTTTGGCCCAGGGTTATAGGGGAATACGAAAATTTAGGTATGTGACTCATTTGGGTACTAACCAATCAGAGAAGAGTTAGGGTTGAAAGTTAGGGTTGAAAGTTAGGGTTGAAAGTTAGGGTTGAAAGTTAGGGTTGAAAGTTAGGGTTGACACTTAGGATTATTTTTCTATTTTTGTTTGGCCCAGGGTTATAGGGGAATACGAAAATTAAATATGTGACTCATTTGGGTACTAACCAATCAGAGAAGAGTTAGGGTTGAAAGTTAGGGTTGAAAGTTAGGGTTGAAAGTTAGGGTTGAAAGTTAGGGTTGAAAGTTAGGGTTGACACTTAGGATTATTTTTCTATTTTTGTTTGGCCCAGGGTTATAGGGGAATACGAAAATTTAGGTATGTGACTCATTTGGGTACTAACCAATCAGAGAAGAGTTAGGGTTGAAAGTTAGGGTTGAAAGTTAGGGTTGAAAGTTAGGGTTGAAAGTTAGGGTTGACACTTAGGATTATTTTTCTATTTTTGTTTGGCCCAGGGTTATAGGGGAATACGAAAATTTAGGTATGTGACTCATTTGGGTACTAACCAATCAGAGAAGAGTTAGGGTTGAAAGTTAGGGTTGAAAGTTAGGGTTGAAAGTTAGGGTTGAAAGTTAGGGTTGACACTTAGGATTATTTTTCTATTTTTGTTTGGCCCAGGGTTATAGGGGAATACGAAAATTTAGGTATGTGACTCATTTGGGTACTAACCAATCAGAGAAGAGTTAGGGTTGAAAGTTAGGGTTGAAAGTTAGGGTTGAAAGTTAGGGTTGACACTTAGGATTATTTTTCTATTTTTGTTTGGCCCAGGGTTATAGGGGAATACGAAAATTTAGGTATGTGACTCATTTGGGTACTAACCAATCAGAGAAGAGTTAGGGTTGAAAGTTAGGGTTGAAAGTTAGGGTTGAAAGTTAGGGTTAGGGTTAGGGTTAGGGTTAGGGTTAGGGTTAGGGTTATAGGGGAATACGAAAATTTAGGTATGTGACTCATTTGGGTACTAACCAATCAGAGAAGAGTTAGGGTTGAAAGTTAGGGTTGAAAGTTAGGGTTGAAAGTTAGGGTTGAAAGTTAGGGTTGAAAGTTAGGGTTGACACTTAGGATTATTTTTCTATTTTTGTTTGGCCCAGGGTTATAGGGGAATACGAAAATTTAGGTATGTGACTCATTTGGGTACTAACCAATCAGAGAAGAGTTAGGGTTGAAAGTTAGGGTTGAAAGTTAGGGTTGAAAGTTAGGGTTGAAAGTTAGGATTATTTTTCTATTTTTGTTTGGCCCAGGGTTATAGGGGAATACGAAAATTTAGGTATGTGACTCATTTGGGTACTAACCAATCAGAGAAGAGTTAGGGTTAGTGTTCAAAGTTAGGGTTGACCCTTATGATTATTTTTGTATTTGTGTTTGGTTAAAAAAGAATAGAACATTTTTAGTTATGTGACTCATTTAGTCACACTTGACCAATGAGAGTTAAGTTCTGAATAATTTAGGGAGGGTGTGGTTTGGGGTTGAAAGTGTGGTAAGAAAAAGTGTAAGTGGGTAAGCAGGTGAGGGAGGTTGTGGGTAGGTGGGTGAGGGAGGTTTAGGGATGTATGGTGGGTGTGGGTAAGGGAGGTTGAAGGTTTGTGAGGGAAGGTGGATGATGAAGAGAGTGGGTAGGTGGTGTTGTAGGTGGATTAGGGAGGGTGAGTAAATGTGTTTGGGAGGGTGAGGATGAAGGTGGGTGAAAAAAGTGTGGGTCAGTTAAGGTATGGGTGAGTGGGCAAGGGTGAGGCTGGGTATGGGTGTGCAGGTAAGGGTGGTGAAGGTGAATTTTAATATGGATGATGGAGGGTAGAAGGTGGGTGAGGGAGGTTGGGTGAAGGAGGGTTTGGGAAGGTGATGTTGAAGGTGGGTGAGGGATGGTTAATACTGCACCGACACACTTTATTCGAGCAAATACCCGGTATGTACCTGGCAGATACCTGGAATGCGCCGCTCCTAACCTCTGGCAAGCCCCGTTGCATTTGCCTTCCCAGCCTGGGTTAGGGTTAGGGTTAGGGTTAGGGTTAGGGTTAGGGTTAGGGTTAGGGTTATAGGGGAATACGAAAATTTAGGTATGTGACTCATTTGGGTACTAACCAATCAGAGAAGAGTTAGGGTTGAAAGTTAGGGTTGAAAGTTAGGGTTGAAAGTTAGGGTTGAAAGTTAGGAGTATTTTTCTATTTTTGTTTGGCCCAGGGTTATAGGGGAATACGAAAATTTAGGTATGTGACTCATTTGGGTACTAACCAATCAGAGAAGAGTTAGGGTTGAAAGTTAGGGTTGAAAGTTAGGGTTGAAAGTTAGGGTTGACACTTAGGATTATTTTTCTATTTTTGTTTGGCCCAGGGTTATAGGGGAATACGAAAATTTAGGTATGTGACTCATTTGGGTACTAACCAATCAGAGAAGAGTTAGGGTTGAAAGTTAGGGTTGAAAGTTAGGGTTGAAAGTTAGGGTTGAAAGTTAGGATTATTTTTCTATTTTTGTTTGGCCCAGGGTTATAGGGGAATACGAAAATTTAGGTATGTGACTCATTTGGGTACTAACCAATCAGAGAAGAGTTAGGGTTGAAAGTTAGGGTTGAAAGTTAGGGTTGAAAGTTAGGGTTGAAAGTTAGGGTTGACACTTAGGATTATTTTTCTATTTTTGTTTGGCCCAGGGTTATAGGGGAATACGAAAATTTAGGTATGTGACTCATTTGGGTACTAACCAATCAGAGAAGAGTTAGGGTTGAAAGTTAGGGTTGAAAGTTAGGGTTGAAAGTTAGGGTTGAAAGTTAGGCTTGACACTTAGGATTATTTTTCTATTTTTGTTTGGCCCAGGGTTATAGGGGAATACGAAAATTTAGGTATGTGACTCATTTGGGTACTAACCAATCAGAGAAGAGTTAGGGTTGAAAGTTAGGGTTGAAAGTTAGGGTTGAAAGTTAGGGTTGAAAGTTAGGGTTGAAAGTTAGGGTTGACACTTAGGATTATTTTTCTATTTTTGTTTGGCCCAGGGTTATAGGGGAATACGAAAATTTAGGTATGTGACTCATTTGGGTACTAACCAATCAGAGAAGAGTTAGGGTTGAAAGTTAGGGTTGAAAGTTAGGGTTGAAAGTTAGGGTTGACACTTAGGATTATTTTTCTATTTTTGTTTGGCCCAGGGTTATAGGGGAATACGAAAATTTAGGTATGTGACTCATTTGGGTACTAACCAATCAGAGAAGAGTTAGGGTTGAAAGTTAGGGTTGAAAGTTAGGGTTGAAAGTTAGGGTTGACACTTAGGATTATTTTTCTATTTTTGTTTGGCCCAGGGTTATAGGGGAATACGAAAATTTAGGTATGTGACTCATTTGGGTACTAACCAATCAGAGAAGAGTTAGGGTTGAAAGTTAGGGTTGAAAGTTAGGGTTGAAAGTTAGGGTTGAAAGTTAGGGTTGACACTTAGGATTATTTTTCTATTTTTGTTTGGCCCAGGGTTATAGGGGAATACGAAAATTTAGGTATGTGACTCATTTGGGTACTAACCAATCAGAGAAGAGTTAGGGTTGAAAGTTAGGGTTGAAAGTTAGGGTTGAAAGTTAGGGTTGAAAGTTAGGGTTGAAAGTTAGGGTTGACACTTAGGATTATTTTTCTATTTTTGTTTGGCCCAGGGTTATAGGGGAATACGAAAATTTAGGTATGTGACTCATTTGGGTACTAACCAATCAGAGAAGAGTTAGGGTTGAAAGTTAGGGTTGAAAGTTAGGGTTGAAAGTTAGGGTTGAAAGTTAGGGTTGACACTTAGGATTATTTTTCTATTTTTGTTTGGCCCAGGGTTATAGGGGAATACGAAAATTTAGGTATGTGACTCATTTGGGTACTAACCAATCAGAGAAGAGTTAGGGTTGAAAGTTAGGGTTGAAAGTTAGGGTTGAAAGTTAGGGTTGAAAGTTAGGGTTGACACTTAGGATTATTTTTCTATTTTTGTTTGGCCCAGGGTTATAGGGGAATACGAAAATTTAGGTATGTGACTCATTTGGGTACTAACCAATCAGAGAAGAGTTAGGGTTGAAAGTTAGGGTTGAAAGTTAGGGTTGAAAGTTAGGGTTGAAAGTTAGGGTTGACACTTAGGATTATTTTTCTATTTTTGTTTGGCCCAGGGTTATAGGGGAATACGAAAATTTAGGTATGTGACTCATTTGGGTACTAACCAATCAGAGAAGAGTTAGGGTTGAAAGTTAGGGTTGAAAGTTAGGGTTGAAAGTTAGGGTTGAAAGTTAGGGTTGAAAGTTAGGGTTGACACTTAGGATTATTTTTCTATTTTTGTTTGGCCCAGGGTTATAGGGGAATACGAAAATTTAGGTATGTGACTCATTTGGGTACTAACCAATCAGAGAAGAGTTAGGGTTGAAAGTTAGGGTTAGGGTTAGGGTTAGGGTTAGGGTTAGGGTTAGGGTTATACGAAAATTTAGGTATGTGACTCATTTGGGTACTAACCAATCAGAGAAGAGTTAGGGTTGAAAGTTAGGGTTGAAAGTTAGGGTTGAAAGTTAGGATTATTTTTCTATTTTTGTTTGGCCCAGGGTTATAGGGGAATACGAAAATTTAGGTATGTGACTCATTTGGGTACTAACCAATCAGAGAAGAGTTAGGGTTGAAAGTTAGGGTTAGGGTTAGGGTTAGGGTTAGGGTTAGGGTTAGGGTTAGGGTTAGGGTTATAGGGGAATACGAAAATTTAGGTATGTGACTCATTTGGGTACTAACCAATCAGAGAAGAGTTAGGGTTGAAAGTTAGGGTTGAAAGTTAGGGTTGAAAGTTAGGGTTGAAAGTTAGGGTTGAAAGTTAGGGTTGACACTTAGGATTATTTTTCTATTTTTGTTTGGCCCAGGGTTATAGGGGAATACGAAAATTTAGGTATGTGACTCATTTGGGTACTAACCAATCAGAGAAGAGTTAGGGTTGAAAGTTAGGGTTGAAAGTTAGGGTTGAAAGTTAGGGTTGAAAGTTAGGGTTGAAAGTTAGGGTTGAAAGTTAGGGTTGACACTTAGGATTATTTGGGTTAGGGTTAGGGTTAGGGTTAGGGTTAGGGTTAGGGTTAGGGTTATAGGGGAATACGAAAATTTAGGTATGTGACTCATTTGGGTACTAACCAATCAGAGAAGAGTTAGGGTTAGCGTTGAAAGTTAGGGTTAGGGTTGACCCTTACGATTATTTTTGTATTTGTGTTTGGTGAAAAAAGAATAGAACATTTTTAGTTATGTGACTCATTTAGGTACTTGGCCAATGAGAGTTAAGTTCTGAACAATTTAGGGAGGGTGTGGTTTGGGGTTGAAAGTGTGGTAAGAAAAAGTGTAAGTGGGTAAGAACGTGA
The DNA here is from genome assembly GCF_040206685.1 of Ascaphus truei. Classification (NCBI taxonomy): domain Eukaryota; kingdom Metazoa; phylum Chordata; class Amphibia; order Anura; family Ascaphidae; genus Ascaphus; species Ascaphus truei. The sequence continues at coordinate 9,614 of NW_027453933.1, read as the reverse complement.
GGGAGGTTGTGGGTAGGTGGGTGAGGGAGGTTTAGGGATGTATGGTGGGTGTGGGTAAGGAGGTTGAAGGTTTTTGAGGGAAGGTGGATGATGAAGAGAGTGGGTAGGTGGTGTTGAAGGTGGATTAGGGAGGGTGAGTAAATGTGTCTGGGAGGGTGAGGATGAAGGTGGGTGAAAAAAGTGTGGGTCAGTTCAGGTATGGGTGAGTGGGCAAGGGTGAGGCTGGGTATTGGTGTGCAGGTAAGGGTGGTGAAGGTGAATTTTAATATGGATGATGAGGGTAGAAGGTGGGTGAGGGAGGTTGGGTGAAGGAGGGTGTGGGAAGGTGATGTTGAAGGTGGGTGAGGGATGGTTAATATGGGTATAGGAGGCTTTGTAGGTAAGGTTGAGGCCAGTAAGGTAGAGTGAACATGGGTGAGGGAGGGTGAAGATTAAGGTGGAAGAGGGAGGGTGTGTTTAAGTGGGGTTAAAGGTTGGTGAATGTAGGTGAGGTAGGGGGATGAGTGAAGGTGTGGGTGAGTGAAGGTGTTGGTGAGGGGGCAATGGTGGGTGGGTGAAGGTGGATGAGTGTGAGGGTGAAGGTGGATGAGGTGGTGGGTGATAGTGAACATGGGTCAAGAGCGGGTGAGGGAGGGCATGGAATCAGTCTGTGAGCCTGCCCTTTCTATTTTGTTGTATATATTCTATTCCCTATCCAATTGACATGTTGCATTTATATGCAGTTAGTCATTCAAAAATTTGAAAACTCTTGCATTCGTTGCATGTTAGCGAGAGGCACCCTTAGAGGTAAAGAGCTAGCTTTTACCTCACTACTAAGTACTTGGACATTGAGGACTAGATCCGTTTTGTACAGAGCGGAGCTTCTCCTCTGCCGTATGCTAGGAGTGAAGAAGCACTACTGTCTATCGTCCGTAAAGGGGTATGCTTTCTTCCCCCAATTTACAGTCGAGCTAGCGCTGCAGATGGGACAGTAGCGAAGAGTTCACTGCCTGACTCTAAAAGGGCACACTCGTGTAAAGGGAGAGAAATCAACTCAAAGCTTTATATCCTGAGAGATAAAAGCAATGCATTGTGTAGGTGTACTCACTTACCTCAACTACTTACCTCCTTGTTAGTATGTCCTTTGTGAACATCATCTTGATAGACGAACTTACCTATTTTCATACTGCAAATAAATTTTACCCAAGATAAGTGAAAAAATATAATGCAATCCCCTTTAGAGCAATGCAGTTGAGGACCCTCTTTCACTGATGGACTAAATAAACAATGCTTAGACTGAGTGAGAGAGGGGTTTGTGAGAGAGAGGGGAGAGTGGTAGTCCTTGAAAGAGAGAGAGAAAGAAAGGACATTTGTGAGAGTAAAATACAGGTGATTTAGAAGGAGCAGGGATGCTAGTCAGGGAGAGTAATAGAGAGCAGGGAGAGAAAGAGAGGGTGTGAGAAAGAAAAAGAGAGAGAGAGAAGTGGAAGAAAGAAATGTGTGTGAGAGCAAGAGACGGGTTGAAGTGAAAGAGATAGAGTGGGAGTAAGAGAGAAAAAAATGGAGAGAAGGGAGAGGGAGAGAGAAGGGAGAGGGAGAGAGAAGAGAGGGAGAGAGAAGGGAGAGAGAGAAAGCAGGGAGAGACAAGTGTGAGAGGAGGGACAGAGAAGGGAGAGGGAGAGAGAAGGGAGAGGGAGAGAAAAGGAAAAGGGAGAGAAAATGAAAAGGGAGAGAGAAGGAAATGGAGATAGAAGGAAAAGGGAGAGAGAAGGAAGAGGGAGAGAGAATGGAGAGACAAGGGAGAGGGAGAGACAAGGAAAGGGAGAGAGAAGGGATAGTGAGAGAAAAGGGAGAGGGAGAGAGATGGAAGTGACAAGGGAGAGAGGAGGGAGAGAGAAGGGAGAGGGAGAGCGAAGGAAAGGAGAGGGGAAAGGAAAAGGGAGAGAATGGAGAGACAAGGAAAAGGGAGAGAGCATGGAAAGTGAGAGAGAAGGAAGAAGGAGAGAGAAGGAAGAGGGAGAGAGATGGGATAGGGAGAGAGAAGGGAGAGAGAAGGCAGAGGGATAGAGAAGGGAGTGAGAAAAGGGAGAGAGAAGGGAGAGAGAAAGAAAAGGGAGAGAGAAGGGAGAGGGAGAGACAAGGAAAGGGAGAGATAAGGGATAGGGAGAGAGAAGGGATAGGGAGAGAGAGAAGGGATAGGGAGAGGAAGAAGGGATACGGAGAGAGAGAAGGTAGATGTAGAGAGAAGGGAGATGGAGAGAGAAGGGAGAGGGAGAGAGAAGGGTGAGGGAGAGAAAAGGAAAAGGGAAAGAAAAGGAAAAGGGAGAGAAAAGGAAAAGGGAGAGAAAAGGAAAAGGGAGAGAAAAGGAAAAGGGAGAGAAAAGGAAAAGAAAAGGGAGAGAAAAGGGAGAGAAAAGGGAGAGAAAAGGGAGAGAAAAGGGAGAGAAAAGGGAGAGAGAAGGCAAAATGAGAGAGAAGGTAAAGGGAGAGAGAAGGAAAAGGGAGAGAGAAGGAAAGGGAGATAGAAGGAAAAGGGAGAGAGAAGGAAGAGGGAGAGAGAAGGAAGAGGGAGAGAGAATGGAGAGACAAGGGAGAGGGAGAGACAAGGAAAGGGAGAGAGAAGGGATAGGGAGAGAGAAGGGATAGGGAGAGAGAAGGGAGAGGGAGAGAGAAGGGAGAGGGAGAGAGTGATGAGGGAGTGACAAGGAAAAGGGAGAGAGAAGGGAGAGGGAGAGAGAAGGGAGAGGGAGAGAGGAGAGAGAGAAGGGAGAGAGAGAAGGGAGAGGGATAGACAGAGAGAAGGAAGAGGGTGCGAGAGAAGGGAAAGGGAGAGAGAGAGAAGGGAGAGGGGGAGAGAGAGGTAGAGGGAATGATCAATGAGTTATAAGGGAGAGGGATAGAGAAGGGAGGGGGAGAGAGAGAGAGAAGGGAGTGGAGAGAGAGAGAAGGGAGAGGGAGAGCAAAGGAAAGGGGAGGGGAAAGGAAAAGGGAGAGAATGGAGAGACAAGGAAAAGGGAGAGAGATTGGAAAGGGAGAGAGAAGGAAGAGGGAGAGAGAAGGAAGAGGGAGAGAGAATGGATAGGGAGAGAGAAGGGAGAGAGAAGGCAGAGGGATAGAGAAGGGAGTGAGAAAATGGAGAGAGAAAGAAAAGGGAGAGAGAAGGAAAAGGGAGAGAGAAGGAAAAGGGAGAGAGAAGGAAAGGGAGATAGAAGGAAAAGGGAGAGAGAATGAGAAGGGAGAGAGAATGGAGAGACAAGGAAGAGGGAGAGACAAGGAAAGGGAGAGAGAAGGGATAGGGAGAGCGAAGGAAGAGGGAGAGAGAAAAGGGAGAGAGAGAGAGAAGGGAGAGAAAGAGAGTGATGAGGGAGTGACAAGGAAAAGGGAGAGAGAAGGGAGAGGGAGAGAGAAGGGAGAGGGAGAGAGGAGAGAGAAAAGGGAGAGAGAGAGAAGGGAGAGGGAGAGAGAGAGGTAGAGGGAATGACGAGGGAGTTATAAGGGAGAGGGAGAGAGAAGGGAGGGGGAGAGAGAGAGAAGGGAGTGGAGAGAGAGAGAAGGGAGTGGAGAGAGAGAGAAGGGAGAGGGAGAGCGAAGGAAAGGGGAGGCAAGGAAAAGGGAGAGAATGGAGAGAAAAGGAAAAGGGAGAGAGCATGGAAAGGGAGAGAGCATGGAAAGGGAGTGAGAAGTAAGAGGGAGAGAGAAGGAAGAGGGAGAGAGAAGGGATAGGGAGAGAGAATGGAGAGACAAGGGAGAGGGAGAGACAAGGAAAGGGAGAGAGAAGGGATAGGGAGAGAGAAGGGAGAGGGAGAGAGAAGGGGGTGACAAGGGAGAGAGGAGGGAGAGAGAAGGGAGAGGGAGAGAGAAGGAAAAGGGAGGGGAAAGGAAGATGGAGAGAGAAGGAAGATGGAGAGAGAAGGAAGATGGAGAGAGAAGGAAGATGGAGAGAGAAGGAAGATGGAGAGAGAAGGAAGAGGGAGAGAGAAGGAAGAGGGAGAGAGAAGGAAGAGGGAGAGAGAAGGAAGAGGGAGAGAGAAGGAAGAGGGAGAGAGAAGGAAGAGGGAGAGAGAAGGAAGAGGGAGAGAGAATGGAGAGACAAGGGAGAGGTAGAAACAAGGGAGAGGGTTAGGGTTAGGGTTAGGGTTAGGGTTAGGGTTAGGGTTAGGGTTAGGGTTAGGGTTAGGGTTATAGGGGAATACGAAAATTTAGGTATGTGACTCATTTGGGTACTAACCAATCAGAGAAGAGTTAGGGTTGAAAGTTAGGGTTGAAAGTTAGGGTTGAAAGTTAGGGTTGAAAGTTAGGGTTGAAAGTTAGGATTATTTTTCTATTTTTGTTTGGCCCAGGGTTATAGGGGAATACGAAAATTTAGGTATGTGACTCATTTGGGTACTAACCAATCAGAGAAGAGTTAGGGTTGAAAGTTAGGGTTGAAAGTTAGGGTTGAAAGTTAGGGTTGAAAGTTAGGGTTGAAAGTTAGGGTTGACACTTAGGATTATTTTTCTATTTTTGTTTGGCCCAGGGTTATAGGGGAATACGAAAATTAAATATGTGACTCATTTGGGTACTAACCAATCAGAGAAGAGTTAGGGTTGAAAGTTAGGGTTGAAAGTTAGGGTTGAAAGTTAGGGTTGAAAGTTAGGGTTGAAAGTTAGGGTTGACACTTAGGATTATTTTTCTATTTTTGTTTGGCCCAGGGTTATAGGGGAATACGAAAATTTAGGTATGTGACTCATTTGGGTACTAACCAATCAGAGAAGAGTTAGGGTTGAAAGTTAGGGTTGAAAGTTAGGGTTGAAAGTTAGGGTTGAAAGTTAGGGTTGACACTTAGGATTATTTTTCTATTTTTGTTTGGCCCAGGGTTATAGGGGAATACGAAAATTTAGGTATGTGACTCATTTGGGTACTAACCAATCAGAGAAGAGTTAGGGTTGAAAGTTAGGGTTGAAAGTTAGGGTTGAAAGTTAGGGTTGAAAGTTAGGGTTGACACTTAGGATTATTTTTCTATTTTTGTTTGGCCCAGGGTTATAGGGGAATACGAAAATTTAGGTATGTGACTCATTTGGGTACTAACCAATCAGAGAAGAGTTAGGGTTGAAAGTTAGGGTTGAAAGTTAGGGTTGAAAGTTAGGGTTGACACTTAGGATTATTTTTCTATTTTTGTTTGGCCCAGGGTTATAGGGGAATACGAAAATTTAGGTATGTGACTCATTTGGGTACTAACCAATCAGAGAAGAGTTAGGGTTGAAAGTTAGGGTTGAAAGTTAGGGTTGAAAGTTAGGGTTAGGGTTAGGGTTAGGGTTAGGGTTAGGGTTAGGGTTATAGGGGAATACGAAAATTTAGGTATGTGACTCATTTGGGTACTAACCAATCAGAGAAGAGTTAGGGTTGAAAGTTAGGGTTGAAAGTTAGGGTTGAAAGTTAGGGTTGAAAGTTAGGGTTGACACTTAGGATTATTTTTCTATTTTTGTTTGGCCCAGGGTTATAGGGGAATACGAAAATTTAGGTATGTGACTCATTTGGGTACTAACCAATCAGAGAAGAGTTAGGGTTGAAAGTTAGGGTTGAAAGTTAGGGTTGAAAGTTAGGGTTGAAAGTTAGGATTATTTTTCTATTTTTGTTTGGCCCAGGGTTATAGGGGAATACGAAAATTTAGGTATGTGACTCATTTGGGTACTAACCAATCAGAGAAGAGTTAGGGTTAGTGTTCAAAGTTAGGGTTGACCCTTATGATTATTTTTGTATTTGTGTTTGGTTAAAAAAGAATAGAACATTTTTAGTTATGTGACTCATTTAGTCACACTTGACCAATGAGAGTTAAGTTCTGAATAATTTAGGGAGGGTGTGGTTTGGGGTTGAAAGTGTGGTAAGAAAAAGTGTAAGTGGGTAAGCAGGTGAGGGAGGTTGTGGGTAGGTGGGTGAGGGAGGTTTAGGGATGTATGGTGGGTGTGGGTAAGGGAGGTTGAAGGTTTGTGAGGGAAGGTGGATGATGAAGAGAGTGGGTAGGTGGTGTTGTAGGTGGATTAGGGAGGGTGAGTAAATGTGTTTGGGAGGGTGAGGATGAAGGTGGGTGAAAAAAGTGTGGGTCAGTTAAGGTATGGGTGAGTGGGCAAGGGTGAGGCTGGGTATGGGTGTGCAGGTAAGGGTGGTGAAGGTGAATTTTAATATGGATGATGGAGGGTAGAAGGTGGGTGAGGGAGGTTGGGTGAAGGAGGGTTTGGGAAGGTGATGTTGAAGGTGGGTGAGGGATGGTTAATACTGCACCGACACACTTTATTCGAGCAAATACCCGGTATGTACCTGGCAGATACCTGGAATGCGCCGCTCCTAACCTCTGGCAAGCCCCGTTGCATTTGCCTTCCCAGCCTGGGTTAGGGTTAGGGTTAGGGTTAGGGTTAGGGTTAGGGTTAGGGTTAGGGTTAGGGTTATAGGGGAATACGAAAATTTAGGTATGTGACTCATTTGGGTACTAACCAATCAGAGAAGAGTTAGGGTTGAAAGTTAGGGTTGAAAGTTAGGGTTGAAAGTTAGGGTTGAAAGTTAGGAGTATTTTTCTATTTTTGTTTGGCCCAGGGTTATAGGGGAATACGAAAATTTAGGTATGTGACTCATTTGGGTACTAACCAATCAGAGAAGAGTTAGGGTTGAAAGTTAGGGTTGAAAGTTAGGGTTAGGGTTAGGGTTAGGGTTAGGGTTAGGGTTAGGGTTAGGGTTAGGGTTAGGGTTAGGGTTAGGGTTATAGGGGAATACGAAAATTTAGGTATGTGACTCATTTGGGTACTAACCAATCAGAGAAGAGTTAGGGTTGAAAGTTAGGGTTGAAAGTTAGGGTTGAAAGTTAGGGTTGAAAGTTAGGGTTGAAAGTTAGGGTTGAAAGTTAGGGTTGACACTTAGGATTATTTTTCTATTTTTGTTTGGCCCAGGGTTATAGGGGAATACGAAAATTTAGGTATGTGACTCATTTGGGTACTAACCAATCAGAGAAGAGTTAGGGTTGAAAGTTAGGGTTGAAAGTTAGGGTTAGGGTTAGGGTTAGGGTTAGGGTTAGGGTTATAGGGGAATACGAAAATTTAGGTATGTGACTCATTTGGGTACTAACCAATCAGAGAAGAGTTAGGGTTGAAAGTTAGGGTTGAAAGTTAGGGTTGAAAGTTAGGGTTGACACTTAGGATTATTTTTCTATTTTTGTTTGGCCCAGGGTTATAGGGGAATACGAAAATTTAGGTATGTGACTCATTTGGGTACTAACCAATCAGAGAAGAGTTAGGGTTGAAAGTTAGGGTTGAAAGTTAGGGTTGAAAGTTAGGGTTGACACTTAGGATTATTTTTCTATTTTTGTTTGGCCCAGGGTTATAGGGGAATACGAAAATTTAGGTATGTGACTCATTTGGGTACTAACCAATCAGAGAAGAGTTAGGGTTGAAAGTTAGGGTTGAAAGTTAGGGTTGAAAGTTAGGATTATTTTTCTATTTTTGTTTGGCCCAGGGTTATAGGGGAATACGAAAATTTAGGTATGTGACTCATTTGGGTACTAACCAATCAGAGAAGAGTTAGGGTTGAAAGTTAGGGTTGAAAGTTAGGGTTGAAAGTTAGGGTTGAAAGTTAGGGTTGAAAGTTAGGGTTGACATTTAGGATTATTTTTCTATTTTTGTTTGGCCCAGGGTTATAGGGGAATACAGTAGCGACATCTTTTATTCGACTAAATGCCGGCGGCATGCCGGGATCTACCCCAGCTGCCGCCAGTCAGAAACGCGCGCCGCCGCGTTTCCCCCACGCACCCCCCCTCCACATCGCGCGCAATTACCCCCCCAAAGACACCCCGAACCCGGCTTCTACTCTGCCCCTCTGCTTCCCCGCACCCCCGCTTACCTAGATTTGAACTCCAGGGGTGTCGGGGAAGCCTGGGGAAGCCGGGGAAGACGGGGAAGCCGGGCGCGCTTGTGACCGTGACGTCACAGTGCGCCGCCACGCGCCGCGGCTACCCGCTTCCCAGCCTCATTCAGCCAGCGGCATTTGCTCGAATAAGAGCTGCCGCTGCTGTACGAAAATTTAGGTATGTGACTCATTTGGGTACTAACCAATCAGAGAAGAGTTAGGGTTGAAAGTTAGGGTTGAAAGTTAGGGTTGAAAGTTAGGGTTGAAAGTTAGGGTTGAAAGTTAGGGTTGACACTTAGGATTATTTTTCTATTTTTGTTTGGCCCAGGGTTATAGGGGAATACGAAAATTTAGGTATGTGACTCATTTGGGTACTAACCAATCAGAGAAGAGTTAGGGTTGAAAGTTAGGGTTGAAAGTTAGGGTTGAAAGTTAGGGTTGACACTTAGGATTATTTTTCTATTTTTGTTTGGACCAGGGTTATAGGGGAATACGAAAATTTAGGTATGTGACTCATTTGGGTACTAACCAATCAGAGAAGAGTTAGGGTTGAAAGTTAGGGTTGAAAGTTAGGGTTGAAAGTTAGGGTTGACACTTAGGATTATTTTTCTATTTTTGTTTGGCCCAGGGTTATAGGGGAATACGAAAATTTAGGTATGTGACTCATTTGGGTACTAACCAATCAGAGAAGAGTTAGGGTTGAAAGTTAGGGTTGAAAGTTAGGATTATTTTTCTATTTCTGTTTGGCCCAGGGTTATAGGGGAATACGAAAATTTAGGTATGTGACTCATTTGGGTACTAACCAATCAGAGAAGAGTTAGGGTTGAAAGTTAGGGTTGAAAGTTAGGGTTGAAAGTTAGGGTTGAAAGTTAGGGTTGAAAGTTAGGGTTGACACTTAGGATTATTTTTCTATTTTTGTTTGGCCCAGGGTTATAGGGGAATACGAAAATTTAGGTATGTGACTCATTTGGGTACTAACCAATCAGAGAAGAGTTAGGGTTGAAAGTTAGGGTTGAAAGTTAGGGTTGAAAGTTAGGATTATTTTTCTATTTTTGTTTGGCCCAGGGTTATAGGGGAATACGAAAATTTAGGTATGTGACTCATTTGGGTACTAACCAATCAGAGAAGAGTTAGGGTTGAAAGTTAGGGTTGAAAGTTAGGGTTGAAAGTTAGGGTTGAAAGTTAGGGTTGAAAGTTAGGGTTGACACTTAGGATTATTTTTCTATTTTTGTTTGGCCCAGGGTTATAGGGGAATACGAAAATTTAGGTATGTGACTCATTTGGGTACTAACCAATCAGAGAAGAGTTAGGGTTGAAAGTTAGGGTTGAAAGTTAGGGTTGAAAGTTAGGGTTGAAAGTTAGGGTTGAAAGTTAGGGTTGACACTTAGGATTATTTTTCTATTTTTGTTTGGCCCAGGGTTATAGGGGAATACGAAAATTTAGGTATGTGACTCATTTGGGTACTAACCAATCAGAGAAGAGTTAGGGTTGAAAGTTAGGGTTGAAAGTTAGGGTTGAAAGTTAGGGTTGAAAGTTAGGGTTGAAAGTTAGGGTTGACACTTAGGATTATTTTTCTATTTTTGTTTGGCCCAGGGTTATAGGGGAATACGAAAATTTAGGTATGTGACTCATTTGGGTACTAACCAATCAGAGAAGAGTTAGGGTTGAAAGTTAGGGTTGAAAGTTAGGGTTGAAAGTTAGGGTTGAAAGTTAGGATTATTTTTCTATTTTTGTTTGGCCCAGGGTTATAGGGGAATACGAAAATG
>NW_027453932.1:90000-120080 GCF_040206685.1 Ascaphus truei | reverse complement strand
CATGTGGAGTATAAGGTGTATTTATGCTGCATTCAGTGTTGTAATGTGCTGTAATTGGGTTACATGGCGTGCATAGTGTATATACCGCAGTCAGGTTTAAGTGCGGTATGTGGATTATAAGGTGTACATTTGCTGCATGCAGGGTTATAAGGTGTCGTAATTGGGGTACATGGCGTATATAGAGTATATACTGCATTCACGGTTACGTGCTGCATGTGGAGTATAAGGTGTATTTATAGAGTGACCATTTGTCCCGGTTTTGCCGGCACAGTCCCGTTTTTTTGTGTGCTGTCCCGGTTGACAGTCCGTCCCGGAAATGTCCCGGGTTTTGCCCCTGGTGACTGGTACCGTGCGCGAGGCGGCGGCGGTGCGCGGAGGCGGCAGCGTGAGGAGGATGCGGCGGTGCGCGGAGGCGGCAGCGTGAGGAGGATGCGGCGGTGCGCGGAGGCGGCAGCGTGAGGAGGATGCGGCGGTGCGCGGAGGCGGCAGCGTGAGGAGGATGCGGCGGTGCGCGGAGGCAGCAGCGTGAGGAGGATGCGGCGGTGCGCAGAGGCGGCAGCATGAGGAGGATGCGGCGGTGCGCGGAGGCGGCAGCGTGAGGAGGATGCGGCGGTGCGCGGAGGCGGCAGCGTGAGGAGGATGCGGCGGTGCGCGGAGGCGGCAGCGCGAGTCGGCGGCGGTGCGCAGAGGCGGCAGCATGAGGAGGATGCGGCGGTGCGCGGAGGCGGCAGCGTGAGGAGGATGCGGCGGTGCGCGGAGGCGGCAGCGCGAGTCGCCGGCGGTGCGCGGAGGCGGCAGCGTGAGGAGGAGGCGGCGGCCGTATTTATTTATTTTCCCCAATAGCAGGATGCCGGGGGCGGGGCTTTAGAGTAGAAGCAGGGGATTGGTTGGAGGTTAGGATATGCCGGGGGCGGGGCTTAGTATCAGGGACGGATGTAGTGTGTGTGTGTGTGTGTGTGTGTGTGTGTGTGTGTGTGTGTGTTCACCAGAAGGAAGGCTCACAGCTGGCAACTGAAACTGCCGGCAGACTGGAAAAAAGCCTCACTACTTCTGGCTCCCTACAGTGGCATTACAGGTAAGCACCATGTCGCCTGTGTGTGTGTGTCTGCCCCCCTCCCAGTCTGTGTGTGTGTGTATGACTGCCCCCCTCCCAGTCTGTGCAAGTGTGACTGCCCCACCTCCCAGTGTGTGTGGGTATGACTGCCCGCCTCCCAGTCTGTGTGGGTGACAGCCTCCCCTCCCAGTCTGTGTGGGTATGACTGCCCGCCTCCCAGTCTGTGTGGGTGACTGCCTCCCCTCCCAGTCTGTGTGTGTGTGTGTGACTGCCCCCCTCCCAGTCTGTGTGTGTGTGACTGCCCCACCTCCCAGTGTGTGTGTGACTGCCCCCTCCCAGTGTGTGTGTGACTGCCCCCTCCCAGTGTGTGTGTGACTGCCCCCCCTCCCATTGTGTGTGACTGCCCCCCTCCCTGTGTGTGTGTGACTGCCCCCCTCCCAGTGTGTGTGACTGCCTCCCCTCCCAGTGTGTGTGTGACTGCCCCCCACCCAGTGTGGGTGTGTGACTGCCCCCCACCCAGTGTGGGTGTGTGACTGCCCCCCTCCCAGTGTGTGTGTGACTGCCCCCGCACCCAGTGTGTGTGTGTGTGTGTGTATGTGTGTGTGTGTGTGACTGCCCCTCCCTCCCAGTGTGTGTGTGACTGCCCCCCTCCCAGTGTGTGTGTGACTACCCCCCTCCCAGTCTGTGTGTGTGTCACTGCCCCCCCTCCCAGTCTATGTGTGTGTGACTGCCCCCCCTCCCAGTCTGTTTGTGTGTGTGACTGCCCTCCCCCTCCCAGTCTGTGTGTGTGTGACTGCCCCTCTCCCAGTCTGTGTGTGTGTGACTGCCCCCCCTCCCCCAGTGTATGTTTGACTGCCCCGCTCCCAGTCTGTGTGTATGTGTGACTGCCCCCTCCCAGTGTGTGTGTGTGACTGTCCCCCCTCCCAGTCTGTTTGTGTGTGTGACTGCCCTCCCCCTCCCAGTCGGTGTGTGTGTGACTGCCCCTCTCCCAGTCTGTGTGTGTGTGACTATTAGTAATAGCATGTTTATTAGGCCAAGGGGGTGATGTAGCGAGGCAAATTGTTGCAAGGTCTTTGCGCCCAAGTTTGGTGCCGGGATTTGAAGGGTGACAACAGGAGGAGTTAGGGAAGAGTTCCCCCGCGTTATACACGGCTGTAGCAGACGTTTTTTGTGTGTGCGTTATGTGGGACGTAATGACACCTGCCTTAACTGTCCAAGCAGTGTGTCGATCCCCCCCCCCTCCCCTTTCTCCCCCCCCTCCCTTTTCTCCCCCCCCCCTCCCCTTTCTCCCCTCCCCTTTCTCCCCCCCCTTTCTCCCCCCCCCTTTCTCCCCCCCCGCTCCCCTTTCTCCCCCCTCCCGCTCCCCTTTCTCCCCCTCCCGCTCCCCTTTCTCCCCCCTCCCGCTCCCCTTTCTCCCCCCTCCCGCTCCCCTTTCTCCCCCCTCCCGCTCCCCTTTCCCCGACCCCGCTCCCCTTTCCACCACCCCCTCCGCTCCCCTTCCCCCCCCCTCCGCTTCCCTTTCCCCCCCCCTCTGCTCCCCTTTCCCCCCCCCTCCCCTTTCCCCCCCCCTCCGCTCCCCTTTCCCCCCCCCTCCGCTCCCCTTTCCCCCCCCCTCCGCTCCCCTTTCCCCCCCCCTCCGCTCCCTTTCCCCCCCCTCCTCTGCTCCCCTTTCCCCCCCTCCTCCGCTCCCCTTTCCCCCCCCTCCTCCGCTCCCCTTTCCCCCCCCTCCTCCGCTCCCCTTTCCCCCCCCCCTCCGCTCCCCTTTCCCCCCCCCCTCCGCTCCACTTTCCCCTCCTCCTCCGCTCCCCTTTCCCCCCCCTCCTCCGCTCCCCTTTCCTCCCCCGCTCCGGGAGTGTCTCTAGCTTTGAATCATTACAACTAAAAGCTGGATTCCGATTGGCTCACACACATCAGGGGGTGTTCCAACCCATATCCACCATTTGGATTAACATGCTCAAAGGTTGCTTAGGCCTGCCCCTGAATATTGCTACTATACTCAGAGCTGAAATGCAAACAGGCTAACTGAAGGAATTAACCTTTCCACTGCCTGTTCTAACAGGACTGACAGAGGAAAGGCCCAATATTAGCAATAGATGCCGAAGGCCAGGCTATATATATGTAGAAAAACACTTTATGCCCCATGTTAGAGTGTAGCCTTTTCCCCATACAGTAAGGCTGAGTTCAGCGTGGCTGCTGCGGCAGCGTGCGTCCACGCGCACCTCCCCCGCGTGCTCCTGCAGCCTGGCGATCTGTGTTCAGGCTGCAGGAGTCGGGTCGCGGCATTTGGGGGCTTGGCGGGGGGAACGTGTCACGGAGCTGGTTCGCTGAACCAGCTCACGTGATGCGACTGCAGCCCCAAATATCATTTCTGGTTACAGCGGCGTCAACGCTGCACTTTACCGCCGGTGGAGTTTTCAGTTTGAACACTCCCACCAAACAATCTGAAATTGCGACGGACGTGCACACGCACGCGTCGCGTAGCAGCCACCCCGAACACGGCCTTAGAAAGGCAGCCAGTAATGTAATGTGTGTTTTAGCATTTCTTTGCATGCAGGCACAGTAATTCACTTAGCTGTGTTGTCTGCAGAGAAATGCTGGGTCGTGACAAAGGGCTGGGAGCGGCTAAGTGCCGGGACAAATGGTGAGCGGGGAAGGGCTGATTATCAGGTCTGGGGACGGACTCCCAGCGCGGTAGAGTCTATACACATAATATATAAAGCTTGGCCCCCTGCAGAAGCAATCCCTCCAGCCAATTAGGCGAGGGAAGCCCATGACCAGGGGGCAAGCCCCCTCCCCCCTCACCTCCCTGGGATCTCTGGGCCGCCGTCGCGGCCCCCCCTGGGGGGGGGGGGGCAGGCCTAGGTCAGTACAAAAGGGGCAGCCGGGAGCTGAATCTTCCATTCTGTTCCCGGTCTGCTGCGAAGTTTAGTGTCCTCTCCTCTCCTCCAGGTGAGTTTGTAGTCTCCCTTTGGGCCCGATCGCAGCATCCCCCCCCTCCGCCTCCGCTATGGCTGTCCAGGGGATAGTTGCGAGGCAGCCGGGGAGTGCTGCCACGGGGGATCCCCCTACCGCGCGGCTCTCCCTCCCTCAGCCCCCGTGGCTGGCCTGCTCGGCGGGCGGGGAGGGGGGGGCCTCCGGCGAAGGGGGGATCTGCCTGCCGGACCAAGGGATAGCTAGTGGGGATCCCCCTTACCGCGTGGCTCTCCCTCCATCAGCCTTGGTAGCTGGCGGGCGGGGAGGGGGGGCCTCCGGGGAACGGGGGATCCCCTTGCCGGTACCAGGGAATAGCCAGGGGGGATTCCCTTGCCACGTGGCTCGCCCTCCATCAGCCTCTGCGGCTGGGGAGGGGGGGGGCCAGAGGGAGGACGAGGAGAGGCACAACAACCCCCCACGTTTTTTTGCCACGACGGTTCCCCCAACAGAATGGCCGTGGGTATCCCCCAACCCCCCCCCCCCGGGGTTGGAGCACGGGACACTCAGTGGGGTTACATGGCAGTGGTATAATGTGCTGTAATTGATTTCTTTCAACATTGGATAAAGTTATGATCAATGCTAGAATGGCCGTGGGTATCGCTGCATACCGCATTCGTAGTGATAGCGGGCTGTATGTGGGGAATAAAGTGTATACACCTCAGTGTGGTTATAATGCGTTGTATTCGGGGTATGGTTATAATGCGTTGTATTCGGGGTATAAGGCATACGAGCTGCATTCGAGGTACAATTGGCTGTAATTGGGTTACATGGCGTATATTGTATTTGGATTATAGGGGGTGTATATATACCGCATCCGAAGTTACAATGGGCTGTAATGGGGTGACATGGTGTATATAGTGTGTATACTGCACTCGTAGTTACGTTCTGTTGTACGCTAGGGTGTGTATAGGTGCTGCATTCGCCGTTACAATGTACTGTAACTGGGTTACATAGCGTATATAGTGTATATACTGCATTCACGGTTACGTGCTGCATGTGGAGTATAAGGTGTATTTATGCTGCATTCAGTGTTGTAATGTGCTGTAATTGGGTTACATGGCGTGCATAGTGTATATACCGCAGTCAGGGTTAAGTGCGGTATGTGGATTATAAGGTGTACATTTGCTGCATGCAGGGTTATAAGGTGTCGTAATTGGGGTACATGGCGTATATAGAGTATATACTGCATTCACGGTTACGTGCTGCATGTGGAGTATAAGGTGTATTTATAGAGTGACCATTTGTCCCGGTTTTGCCGGCACAGTCCCGTTTTTTTGTGTGCTGTCCCGGTTGACAGTCCGTCCCGGAAATGTCCCGGGTTTTGCCCCTGGTGACTGGTACCGTGCGCGAGGCGGCGGCGGTGCGCGGAGGCGGCAGCGTGAGGAGGATGCGGCGGTGCGCGGAGGCGGCAGCGTGAGGAGGATGCGGCGGTGCGCGGAGGCGGCAGCGTGAGGAGGATGCGGCGGTGCGCGGAGGCGGCAGCGTGAGGAGGATGCGGCGGTGCGCGGAGGCAGCAGCGTGAGGAGGATGCGGCGGTGCGCAGAGGCGGCAGCATGAGGAGGATGCGGCGGTGCGCGGAGGCGGCAGCGTGAGGAGGATGCGGCGGTGCGCGGAGGCGGCAGCGTGAGGAGGATGCGGCGGTGCGCGGAGGCGGCAGCGCGAGTCGGCGGCGGTGCGCAGAGGCGGCAGCATGAGGAGGATGCGGCGGTGCGCGGAGGCGGCAGCGTGAGGAGGATGCGGCGGTGCGCGGAGGCGGCAGCGCGAGTCGCCGGCGGTGCGCGGAGGCGGCAGCGTGAGGAGGATGCGGCGGCCGTATTTATTTATTTTCCCCAATAGCAGGATGCCGGGGGCGGGGCTTTAGAGTAGAAGCAGGGGATTGGTTGGAGGTTAGGATATGCCGGGGGCGGGGCTTAGTATCAGGGACGGATGTAGTGTGTGTGTGTGTGTGTGTGTGTGTGTGTGTGTGTGTGTGTGTGTGTGTGTGTGTGTGTGTGTGTGTTCACCAGAAGGAAGGCTCACAGCTGGCAACTGAAACTGCCGGCAGACTGGAAAAAAGCCTCACTACTTCTGGCTCCCTACAGTGGCATTACAGGTAAGCACCATGTCGCCTGTGTGTGTGTGTCTGCCCCCCTCCCAGTCTGTGTGTGTGTGTATGACTGCCCCCCTCCCAGTCTGTGCAAGTGTGACTGCCCCACCTCCCAGTGTGTGTGGGTATGACTGCCCGCCTCCCAGTCTGTGTGGGTGACAGCCTCCCCTCCCAGTCTGTGTGGGTATGACTGCCCGCCTCCCAGTCTGTGTGGGTGACTGCCTCCCCTCCCAGTCTGTGTGTGTGTGTGTGACTGCCCCCCTCCCAGTCTGTGTGTGTGTGACTGCCCCACCTCCCAGTGTGTGTGTGACTGCCCCCTCCCAGTGTGTGTGTGACTGCCCCCTCCCAGTGTGTGTGTGACTGCCCCCCCTCCCATTGTGTGTGACTGCCCCCCTCCCTGTGTGTGTGTGACTGCCCCCCTCCCAGTGTGTGTGACTGCCTCCCCTCCCAGTGTGTGTGTGACTGCCCCCCACCCAGTGTGGGTGTGTGACTGCCCCCCACCCAGTGTGGGTGTGTGACTGCCCCCCTCCCAGTGTGTGTGTGACTGCCCCCGCACCCAGTGTGTGTGTGTGTGTGTGTATGTGTGTGTGTGTGTGACTGCCCCTCCCTCCCAGTGTGTGTGTGACTGCCCCCCTCCCAGTGTGTGTGTGACTACCCCCCTCCCAGTCTGTGTGTGTGTCACTGCCCCCCCTCCCAGTCTATGTGTGTGTGACTGCCCCCCCTCCCAGTCTGTGCGTGTGTGTGACTGCCCTCCCCCTCCCAGTCTGTGTGTGTGTGACTGCCCCTCTCCCAGTCTGTGTGTGTGTGACTGCCCCCCCTCCCAGTGTATGTTTGACTGCCCCGCTCCCAGTCTGTGTGTATGTGTGACTGCCCCCTCCCAGTGTGTGTGTGTGACTGTCCCCCCTCCCAGTCTGTTTGTGTGTGTGACTGCCCTCCCCCTCCCAGTCGGTGTGTGTGTGACTGCCCCTCTCCCAGTCTGTGTGTGTGTGACTATTAGTAATAGCATGTTTATTAGGCCAAGGGGGTGATGTAGCGAGGCAAATTGTTGCAAGGTCTTTGCGCCCAAGTTTGGTGCCGGGATTTGAAGGGTGACAACAGGAGGAGTTAGGGAAGAGTTCCCCCGCGTTATACACGGCTGTAGCAGACGTTTTTTGTGTGTGCGTTATGAGGGACGTAATGACACCTGCCTTAACTGTCCAAGCAGTGTGTCGATCCCCCCCCCTCCCCTTTCTCCCCCCCCTCCCTTTTCTCCCCCCCCCCTCCCCTTTCTCCCCTCCCCTTTCTCCCCCCCCTTTCTCCCCCCCCCTTTCTCCCCCCCCGCTCCCCTTTCTCCCCCCTCCCGCTCCCCTTTCTCCCCCCTCCCGCTCCCCTTTCTCCCCCCTCCCGCTCCCCTTTCTCCCCCCTCCCGCTCCCCTTTCTCCCCCCTCCCGCTCCCCTTTCCCCGACCCCGCTCCCCTTTCCACCACCCCCTCCGCTCCCCTTCCCCCCCCCCTCCGCTTCCCTTTCCCCCCCCCTCTGCTCCCCTTTCCCCCCCCCTCCGCTCCCCTTTCCCCCCCCCTCCGCTCCCCTTTCCCCCCCCCTCCGCTCCCCTTTCCCCCCCCTCCTCTGCTCCCCTTTCCCCCCCCTCCTCCGCTCCCCTTTCCCCCCCCTCCTCCGCTCCCCTTTCCCCCCCCTCCGCTCCCCTTTCCCCCCCCCCTCCGCTCCCCTTTCCCCCCCCCCTCCGCTCCACTTTCCCCCTCCTCCTCCGCTCCCCTTTCCCCCCCCTCCTCCGCTCCCCTTTCCTCCCCCGCTCCGGGAGTGTCTCTAGCTTTGAATCATTACAACTAAAAGCTGGATTCCGATTGGCTCACACACATCAGGGGGTGTTCCAACCCATATCCACCATTTGGATTAACATGCTCAAAGGTTGCTTAGGCCTGCCCCTGAATATTGCTACTATACTCAGAGCTGAAATGCAAACAGGCTAACTGAAGGAATTAACCTTTCCACTGCCTGTTCTAACAGGACTGACAGAGGAAAGGCCCAATATTAGCAATAGATGCCGAAGGCCAGGCTATATATATGTAGAAAAGCACTTTATGCCCCATGTTAGAGTGTAGCCTTTTCCCCATACAGTAAGGCTGAGTTCAGCGTGGCTGCTGCGGCAGCGTGCGTCCACGCGCACCTCCCCCGCGTGCTCCTGCAGCCTGGCGATCTGTGTTCAGGCTGCAGGAGTCGGGTCGCGGCATTTGGGGGCTTGGCGGGGGGAACGTGTCACGGAGCTGGTTCGCTGAACCAGCTCACGTGATGCGACTGCAGCCCCAAATATCATTTCTGGTTACAGCGGCGTCAACGCTGCACTTTACCGCCGGTGGAGTTTTCAGTTTGAACACTCCCACCAAACAATCTGAAATTGCGACGGACATGCGCACGCACGCGTCGCGTAGCAGCCACCCCGAACACGGCCTTAGAAAGGCAGCCAGTAATGTAATGTGTGTTTTAGCATTTCTTTGCATGCAGGCACAGTAATTCACTTAGCTGCGTTGTCTGCAGAGAAATGCTGGGTCGTGACAAAGGGCTGGGAGCAGCTAAGTGCCGGGACAAATGGTGAGCGGGGAAGGGCTGATTATCAGGTCCGGGGACGGACTCCCAGCGCGGTAGAGTCTATACACATAATATATAAAGCTTGGCCCCCTGCAGAAGCAATCCCTCCAGCCAATTAGGCAAGGGAAGCCCATGACCAGGGGGCAAGCCCCCTCCCCCCTCACCTCCCTGGGATCTCTGGGCCGCCATCGCGGCCCCCCCCTGGGGGGGGGGGGGCCAGGCCTAGGTCAGTACAAAAGAGGCAGCCGGGAGCTGAATCTTCCATTCTGCTCCCGGTCTGCTGCGAAGTTTAGTGTCCTCTCCTCTCCTCCAGGTGAGCCTCCGTGGCTGGCCTGGTCGGCGAGCCCGGAGGGGGGGGCCTCCGGCGAAGGGGGGGATCCGCCTGCCGGACCAAGGGATAGCTAGTGGGGATCCCCCTTACCGCGTGGCTCTCCCTCCATCAGCCTTGGTAGCTGGCGGGCGGGGAGGGGGGGCCTCCGGGGAACGGGGGGATCCCCTTGCCGGTACCAGGGAATAGCCAGGGGGGATTCCCTTGCCACGTGGCTCGCCCTCCATCAGCCTCTGCGGCTGGGGAGGGGGGGGCCAGAGGGAGGACGAGGAGAGGCACAACAACCCCCCACGTTTTTTTGCCACGACGGTTCCCCCAACAGATTGGTCGTGGGTATCCCCCAACCCCCCCCGCCCCCCCCAGGGTTGGAGCACGGGACACTCAGTGGGGTTACATGGCAGTGGTATAATGTGCTGTAATTGATTTCTTTCAACATTGGATAAAGTTATGATCAATGCTACAGTAGAATGGCCGTGGGTATCGCTGCATACCGCATTCGTAGTGATAGCGGGCTGTATGTGGGGAATAAAGTGTATACACCTCGGTGTGGTTATAATGCGTTGTATTCGGGGTATGGTTATAATGCGTTGTATTCGGGGTATAAGGCATACGAGCTGCATTTGAGGTACAATTGGCTGTAATTGGGTTACATGGCGTATATTGTATTTGGATTATAGGGGGTGTGTATATACCGCATCCGAAGTTACAATGGGCTGTAATGGGGTGACATGGTGTATATAGTGTGTATACTGCACTCGTAGTTACGTTCTGTACGATAGGGTGTTTATAGGTGCTGCATTCGCCGTTACAATGTACTGTAACTGGGGTACATGGCGTATATAGTGTATATACTGCATTCACGGTTACGTGCTGCATGTGGAGTATAAGGTGTATTTATGCTGCATTCAGTGTTGTAATGTGCTGTAATTGGGTTACATGGCGGGTATAGTGTATATACCGCAGTCAGGGTTAAGTGCGGTATGTGGATTATAAGGTGTACATTTGCTGCACGCAGGGTTATAAGGTGTCGTAATTGGGGTACATGGCGTATATAGAGTATATACTGCATTCACGGTTACGTGCTGCATGTGGAGTATAAGGTGTATTTATAGAGTGACCATTCGTCCCGGTTTTGCCGGCACAGTCCCGTTTTTTTCTGTGCTGTCCCGGTTGACAGTCCGTCCCGGAAATGTCCCGGGTTTTGCCCCTGGTGACTGGTACCGTGCGCGAGTCGGCGGCAGTGCGCGGAGGCGGCGGCATGAGGAGGATGCGGCGGCCGTATTTTTTTTTTCCCCCAATAGCAGGATGCCGGGGGCGGGGCTTTAGAGTAGAAGCAGGGGATTGGTTGGAGGTTAGGATATGCCGGGGGCGGGGCTTAGTATCAGGGACGGATGTAGTGTGTGTGTGTGTGTGTGTGTGTGTGTGTGTTCACCAGAAGGAAGGCTCACAGCTGGCAACTGAAACTGCCGGCAGACTGGAAAAAAGCCTCACTACTTCTGGCTCCCTACAGTGGCATTACAGGTAAGCCCCATGTCGCCTGTGTGTGTGTGACTGCCCCCTTCCCAGTCTGTCTGTGTGTGTGTGTCTGCCCCCCTCCCAGTCTGTGTGTGTGTGTATGACTGCCCCCCTCCCAGTCTGTGCAAGTGTGACTGCCCCACCTCCCAGTGTGTGTGGGTATGACTGCCCGCCTCCCAGTCTGTGTGGGTGACTGCCTCCCCTCCCAGTCTGTTTGGGTATGACTGCCCGCCTCCCAGTCTGTGTGGGTGACTGCCTCCCCTCCCAGTCTGTGTGTGTGTGTGTGACTGCCCCCCTCCCAGTCTGTGTGTGTGTGACTGCCCCACCTCCCAGTGTGTGTGTGACTGCCCCCTCCCAGTGTGTGTGTGACTGCCCCCTCCCAGTGTGTGTGTGACTTCCCCCCCTCCCATTGTGTGTGACTGCCCCCCTCCCAGTGTGTGTGTGACTGCCCCCTCCCAGTGTGTGTGTGACTGCCCCCCTCCCAGTGTGTGTGTGTGTGTGTGTGTGACTGCCCCCCTCCCAGTGTGTGTGTGACTGCCCCCCCTCCCAGTGTGTGTGTGACTGCCCCCCCCTCCCAGTGGATTTGCCAGGATTTGCCGGGGGCGGGAAATAGTATTGGGGACGGATGTAGTGTGTGTGTGTGTGTGTGTGTGTGTGTGTGTGTGTGTGTGTGTGTGTGTGTGTGTGTGTGTGTGTGTGTGTGTGTGTGTGTGTGTGTGTGTGTGTGTGTGTGTGTGTGTGTGTGTGTGTTCACCAGAAGGAAGGCTCACAGCTGGCAACTGAAACTGCCGGCAGACTGGAAAAAAGCCTCACTACTTCTGGCTCCCTACAGTGGCACTACAGGTAAGCCCCATGTCGCCTGTGTGTGTGACTGCCCCCTTCCCAGTCTGTGTGTGTGTGTCTGCCCCCTTCCCAGTCTGTGTGTGTGTGTCTGCCCCCTTCCCAGTCTCTGTGTGTGACTGCCCCCCTCCCAGTCTGTGTGTGTGACTGCCCCCCTCCCAGTCTGTGTGTGTGACTGCCCCCCCTCCCAGTGTATGTGTGACTGCCCCCCTCCCAGTCTGTGTGTGTGACTGCCCGCCTCCCAGTCTGTGTGTGTGTGACTGCTCCCCTTTCCAGTCTGTGCAAGTGTGACTGCCCGCCTCCCAGTCTGTGTGTGTGACTGCCCCCCCTCCCAGTTTGTGTGTGTATGACTGCCTGCCTCCCAGTCTGTGTGTGTGACTGCCTCCCCTCCCAGTTTGTGTGTGTATGACTGCCCCCCTCCCAGTCTGTGTGTGTATGACTGCCCCACCTCCCAGTGTGTGTGACTGCCCCCCTCCCAGTGTGTGTGTGACTGCCCCCCCCTCCCAGTGTGTGTGTGACTGCCCCCTCCCAGTGTGTGTGTGACTGCCCCCCCTCCCAGTGTGTGTGACTGCCCCCCTCCCAGTGTGTGTGTGACTGCCCCCCTCCCAGTGTGTGTGACTGCCTCCCCTCCCAGTGTGTGTGTGACTGCCCCCCCACCCAGTGTGGGTGTGTGACTGCCCCCCACCCAGTGTGGGTGTGTGACTGCCCCCCTCGCAGTGTGTGTGTGACTGCCCCCGCACCCAGTGTGTGTGTGTGTGTGTGACTGCCCCCTCCCAGTCTGTGTGTGTGTGACTGCCCCTCCCTCCCAGTGTGTGTGTGACTGCCCCCCTCCCAGTGTGTGTGTGACTACCCCCCTCCCAGTCTGTGTGTGTGTGACTGCCCCCCCTCCCAGTCTATGTGTGTGTGACTGCCCCCCCTCCCAGTCTGTGCGTGTGTGACTGCCCTCCCCCTCCCAGTCTGTGTGTGTGTGACTGCCCTCCCCCTCCCAGTCTGTGTGTGTGTGACTGCCCCTCTCCCAGTCTGTGTGTGTGTGACTGCCCCCCCTCCCAGTGTATGTTTGACTGCCCCGCTCCCAGTCTGTGTGTATGTGTGACTGCCCCTCCCTCCCAGTGTATGTGTGACTGCCCCCCCTCCCAGTCTGTTTGTGTGTGTGACTGCCCTCCCCCTCCCAGTCTGTGTGTGTGTGACTGCCCCTCTCCCAGTCTGTGTGTGTGTGACTGCCCCCCTCCCAGTGTATGTTTGACTGCCCCCCTCCCAGTCTGTGTGTATGTGTGACTGCCCCCTCCCAGTCTGTGTGTCTGTGTGTGTGTCTGTCTGCCCCCTGCCACTGTGTGATGCCCCTCTCCCAGTGTGTGTAAGTGCCCCCTCCAAGTCTGTGTGTGTGTGTGTCTGCCCCCTCCCATTCTCTGTGTGTGTGTGTGTCTGCCCCCCTCCCATTCTGTGTGTGTGTCTGCCCCCCTCCCATTCTGTGTTTGTGTGTGACTGCCCCCCCCCCAGTGTGTGTGTGACTGCCCCCTCCCAGTGTCTGTGTGTATCAGTGACAGAATGTATACAGACACCAACCCACTCACCCACGTGTCAGTCAGTCACCCACGTGTCAGTCAGTCACCCACCCATATGTCAGGCAGTCAGTCACCCACCCACCCACGTGTCAGGCAGTCTAACATGTCAGTCAGTCACCCACCCACGTTTCAGTCAGTCACCCACCCACGTGTCAGGTAGTCAGTCACCCACCCACGTGTAAGGCAGTCAACCCAAGTGTCAGGCAGTCACCCACCCAAGTGTCAGGCAGTCTCCCACCCACCCCCCCAAGTTTCAGGCAGTCTCCCACCCACCCACCCACCCAAGTGTCAGGCAGTCTCCCTCCCACCCACCCACCCAAGTGTCAGGCAGTCAGTCACCCAGCCACGTGTCAGGCAGTCAGTCACCCACCCACGTGTCAGGCAGTCAACCCAAGTGTCAGGCAGTCTACCACCCACCCCCCCAAGTTTCAGGCAGTCTCCCACCCACCCAAGTGTCAGGCAGTCTCCCACCCACCCACCCAAGTGTCAGGCAGTCTCCCACCCACCCACCCAAGTGTCAGGCAGTCTCCCACCCACCCACCCAAGTGTCAGGCAGTCTCCCACCCACCCACCCACCCAAGTGTCAGGCAGTCTCCCACCCACCCACCCACCCAAGTGTCAGGCAGTCTCCCACCCACCCACCCACCCAAGTGTCAGGCAGTCTCCCACCCACCCAAGTGTCAGGCAGTCATAAGTGTCAGGCAGTCAAACCCAAGTGTCAGGCAGTCTCCCACCCACCCACCCAAGTGTCAGGCAGTCTCCCACCCACCCACCCACCCAAGTGTCAGGCAGTCAAAGTGTCAGGCAGTCAACCCAAGTGTCAGACAGTCTCCCACCCACCCAAGTGTCAGGCAGACTCCCATAAAAGTGTCAGGCAGTCTCCCATAACCCGGCCACCCGTCAGGCAGTCTCCCATACCCTAGAGCAGGCCTGCACAACTCCAGTACTCGAGGGTCGCAAACAGGCCAGGTTTTCAGGATATCCCTAAATCAGCACAGCTGGCTCAATTAGTGGCTCAGTCGTACTGAGCCACTAATTGAGCCAGCTGTGCTGAAGTAGGGATATCCTAAAAACCTGGCCTGTGTGCGGCCCTCGAGGACTGGAGTTGTGCAGGCCTGCCCTAGAGAAAGTGCAGCGCACCATGATCCAGAGAAGAGGCAGGTCTGGCAAAAATCTATCTTTATTAGAAAGTCATAAAAACAAGGGATGCAACCCCACCCCACTCTGCCACATAACCAGGATGCTGACGCCCACCTGATGACGTCAGAGCTACCACATGGCGCCCCCTAGTGACGTCAGACGTCTAGGTCTAAATCCCTGGCAATACAGCATAGAGCTGTCTTGGAGGACTGCAGCCACAGCCACACATGGGGGAGTGTTCAGTCTGGGGAGAGGTGTGGCTGAGGCTGCAGTCCTCCAAGACAGCTCTATGCTGTATTGCCAGGGATTTAGACCTAGACGTCTGACGTCACTAGGGGGCGCCATGTGGTAGCTCTGACGTCATCAGGTGGGCGTCAGCATTCTGGTTATGTGGCAGAGCCGGGAGGGGTGAGTATCAGGGGGGGTGGTATATATTGTGACTGTTTCTTGTGTTTGGTAGCCTTCACCTTGAGAAAGGCTGTATTTGACTGCCGAAACGTTGGACTTTATGGCATATTAAACCTCCTTTGAATAAGACCGTGTGCCTGCTTCTTCTTCTTTGTCCGGCTACAGGAAGGGTCAGGAGACAGGGAGGACAGAGGCAGGAGAACCCCATCTGGCTCCGGCCTTGCCTGTCCCTACGAATACAAACATACAACCCCTCACTGAATAACATAGCCCTAACCCCATGTAATAATCCTGGGTGTAAACAAAATAATGGTTTTATGAATATTGTAATGGTTTATTAGGGACCTAGGAGGTGGCCAGTGGGGCTGTTATGGGTATTTGTGTTTATTGTGGGTAGCGGGGGTGGGTGAACCGGGTATTGGCCCCAAGGATGGGTGTTTAGGCCTACCGGGTGGGGGGGTAGTGGGAGGGGTTAACCCCTTCATTACCTTAGCGGTATTAACCGCTAAGTTAAAGAAGAGGTTAAGTCATCCCCCAACCCCCTGGCAAGGCCTAAACACCCAGCCAGGGCCAAATACCACCTTCTCCCACCCCCGCTACCCACAATAAGCCTGGCACGGGTGTATAACCCCTTCATTGCCTTGGCGGTAATGAAGTTGCCTGTAAATGCATTTTTTATGCATGGGATTCATGCCGGGGGTCTCTGATGCTGATATTAATGGATATCAGCTCCGGGATACATGCATTTTATTTTCATCGCAGCTTCACCCCACCTTCTTGCCTACTTTTGTGGCGGGACAATTTGGAGAAGAAACAGCAATTTTAAAGTGGCTGATCAGGGCTTATAGAATTGAGCGTGTTTGAAAAACTGGCGATCAGTGCCGAAAAGTGGCTTATCACCGCGCATCTGCAGATTTTATTTATTTATTTATTTTCCGGCAAAAAAAAAACGGTTATTTTTGCTCTAATCGCCAGCTTCTCTGGGCTTACTGAATCGCTGTAGGCGATTACTGCATGAGGGCCTTAGGGAGGATTTGTTCCTGTAAAGTACACCTAGTTTGGCATAGGATTTGGATGTCAGGGTATCAATGTGCAACCCAAATGTTAAATGGGAGTTGAACTATATGCCCAGATATTTCAAACCAGTAACAGGGGCTAGGATGGTATTAGAGCTGGTTTTTATCTGAAGCTCTGTCATTGGTAGCTTTAGCAATTTAGCTCTGGTCCCAAATACCATTGTTACAGTCTTGTCAGTGTTTAAAATCAGTTTGTTTTGGGAAATCCAGTTTCAAGTCTCAAAAAATCAGATTGAAGTATGTGTTCAAGGTCAGAGAGGCGAGGGCTGCGTGCATATAGGATAAGATCTAAGGCCTCTCACAATAACCCGTTAGGAATATAAATTCCTCATCTATCCGACATAAGTATAAAATATACTCTACCTAGACCCCTAATACAGAGTTACCCACCTTATACGGGAGCAGCTGCCAGACGAGTATAGTAAATGTATCTTATTTCTTTTGCCACTGGAAGGCAGCGTGGAGTTACACGGAGTGGCGCCCGTAAGGACGACGTGCCAGTTAGGCGGAAGGAGACGCGCACACACTTTTATGTGACACGGATATATTTGGGGAGGGATTTTGTAGTCTGAGTGAGAAAATTGATATTTTGTCACAATGGAAAAATTAACCATTTAAATATGCACAGATTTTATCCCACTTTTGGAAATTAGGGATGTTGCCTAAAAGTTTGAGAATGCACAAAGTGCCACCCCTGGGCTTTAATGAAGCAGCATTTGTGGGATAAAGGGATCAGCATTCTGTATAAAGGTATTTTGGGCTCGATATAAATAATTGAAGCCAAAAACTAATATTAAGGGGCCTATGCAGAGAGCAGCGCGAACGGAAATTTCGGCGTTTTTAGCGCTATATGGCTATAATAAGGTTGGAAATGTTAAATGGGAGTTGAACTATATGCCCAGATATTTCAAACCAGTAACAGGGGCTAGGATGGTATTATACTGCACCGACACACTTTATTCGAGCAAATACCCGGTATGTACCTGGCAGATACCTGGAATGCGCCACTCCTCACCTCTGACAAGCCCCGTTGCATTTGCCTTCCCAGCCTGGGTTCATGCCCGGCTGATGGGCGGCTGATCTGTTAAATGATAATGATTAGGATTTAATAGGCTGCAATGCTTCGCGTGTCTACCAGATGGCATAAATTCATGAATTGTAATGCAGTATATATATATATACTGTGCAGTATTGCAGCCAGCGGGAATAAAATGCTTCAATCCCTGCTTGGAAAATAACTCAATGCACTCGGGCAGAAAACAGTCACAAACCTCAATACACCCGGGTATACCCGAATTCGTGGGACTAGCCAAGCTCGAATAAAGTGTGTCGCCAGTGTAGCTGGTTTTTATCTGAAGCTCTGTCATTGGTAGCTTTCGCAATTTAGCTCTTTTCCCAAATACCATTGTTACAGTCTTGTCAGTGTTTAAAATCAGTTTGTTTTGGGAAATCCAGTTTCAAGTCTCAAAAAATCAGATTGAAGTATGTGTTCAAGGTCAGAGAGGCGAGGGCTGCGTGCATATAGGATAAGATCTAAGGCTTCTCACAATAACCCGTTAGGAATATAAATTCCTCATCTATCCGACATAAGTATAAAATATACTCTACCTAGACCCCTAATACAGAGTTACCCACCTTATACGGGAGCAGCTGCCAGACGAGTATAGTAAATGTATCTTATTTCTTTTGCCACTGGAAGGCAGCGTGGAGTTACACGGAGTGGCGCCCGTAAGGACGACGTGCCAGTTAGGCGGAAGGAGACGCGCACACACTTTTATGTGACACGGATATATTTGGGGAGGGATTTTGTAGTCTGAGTGAGAAAATTGATATTTTGTCACAATGGAAAAATGGAAAAATTAACCATTTAAATATGCACAGATTTTATCCCACTTTTGGAAATTAGGGATGTTGCCTAAAAGTTTGAGAATGCACAAAGTGCCACCCCTGGGCTTTAATGAAGCAGCATTTGTGGGATAACGGGAACAGCATTCTGTATAAAGGTATTTTGGGCTCGATATAAATAATTGAAGCCAAAAACTAATATTAAGGGGCCTATGCAGAGAGCAGCGCGAACGGAAATTTCGGCGTTTTTAGCGCTATATGGCTATAATAAGGTTGGAAATGTTAAATGGGAGTTGAACTATATGCCCAGATATTTCAAACCAGTAACAGGGGCTAGGATGGTATTAGAGCTGGTTTTTATCTGAAGCTCTGTCATTGGTAGCTTTAGCAATTTAGCTCTGGTCCCAAATACCATTGTTACAGTCTTGTCAGTGTTTAAAATCAGTTTGTTTTGGGAAATCCAGTTTCAAGTCTCAAAAAATCAGATTGAAGTATGTGTTCAAGGTCAGAGAGGCGAGGGCTGCGTGCATATAGGATAAGATCTAAGGCCTCTCACAATAACCCGTTAGGAATATAAATTCCTCATCTATCCGACATAAGTATAAAATATACTCTACCTAGACCCCTAATACAGAGTTACCCACCTTATACGGGAGCAGCTGCCAGACGAGTATACAGTAGTAAATGTATCTTATTTCTTTTGCCACTGGAGGGCAGCGTGGAGTTACACGGAGTGGCGCCCGTAAGGACGACGTGCCAGTAAGGCGGAAGGAGAAGCGCACACACTTTTATGTGAAACGGATATATTTGGGGAGGGATTTTGTAGTCTGAGTGAGAAAATTGATATTTTGTCACAATGGAAAAATTAACCATTTAAATATGCACAGATTTTA
Organism: Ascaphus truei; assembly: GCF_040206685.1. Lineage (NCBI taxonomy): Eukaryota > Metazoa > Chordata > Amphibia > Anura > Ascaphidae > Ascaphus > Ascaphus truei. The sequence goes on along the minus strand of NW_027453932.1, from coordinate 101,777 downwards.
TCCCACTTTTGGAAATTAGGGATGTTGCCTAAAAGTCTGAGAATGCACAAAGTGCCACCCCTGGGCTTTAATGAAGCAGCATTTGTGGGATAAAGGGAACAGCATCCTGTATAAAGGTATTTTGGGCTCGATATAAATAATTGAAGCCAAAAACTAATACAGCTAAACCCCGTTATAACGCGCCTCGTTATACCGCGATTCGGTTATAACGCGGTTTTCCCGTGGCTCCCGTTTTTAAAAAAAAAAAAAAAAAAAAAAAATTTTAATTTTTTAAAAAAAAAATTTTTTACATTTTTTTTTTTGCACACTGCACTCACTCACTGCACACACACTGCTCATTGCTCACACTGCCACACTGCACACACACTGCACACTGCACACACACTGCTCATTGCTCACACTGCACACACTCACTGCACACACACTGCTCATTGCTCACACTGCCACACTGCACACACACTGCACACTGCACACACACTGCTCATTGCTCACACTGACACACTGCACACACACTGACACACTGCACACACACTGCACACACTCACGCACACTCACACACACTCACACACACTCACACACACCCACACACACTTACGCACACTTACGCACACTCACGCACACTTACAGACACTCTCACACACACACACACACACACTTACACACACTTACACACACTTAGACACTCACAGACACTTACACACACTCACACACACTCACACACACTCACACACACTTAGACACACTTAGACACTCACAGACACTCACAGACACTCACAGACACTCACAGACACTCACACACACTTACACACACTTACACACACTTACACACACTCAGACACTTACACACACTCACAGACACTTACACACACTCACACACACTTAGACACACTTAGACACTCACAGACACTCACACACACTTACACACACACTCAGACACTTACACACACTCACAGACACTTACACACACTCACACACACTTAGACACACTTAGACACACTTAGACACTCACAGACACTCACACACACTCACACACACTTACACACACACTCAGACACTTACACACACTCACAGACACTTACACACACTCACAGACACTTACACACACTTAGACACTCACAGACACTCACAGACACTCACACACACTTACACACACTTACACACACACTCAGACACTTACACACACTCACAGACACTTACACACACTCACACACCCATATACACACACACACACTTTCTCTCCCATATATACATACACACACACTCTCTCACTCTACACAGACGGGGGGTGGGGTCGGAGCAGAGGAAAGGCCGCGACCAGCACCACCACCCGCTCCCCCCCCTCCTCCCGCGCAGGCAGCGGGAGCACCGGGGACAGCGGTGGGGAGAAGAAACCCCCCGCTACAACCTCCATGCAGGCAGCGGGATCTCAGGTAAGCGGCGACCTGAGGGACATCCCCGCTCCCATCTCCTGCCCCGCGGCCTGTCCCTCGGTGACAGGGGGAAGCGGGGACAGGAGGGACATCCCCGCTCCCATCTCCTGCCCCGCGGCCTGTCCCGCGGTGACAGGGGGAAGCGGGGACAGGAGAGACATCCCCGCTCCCATCTCCTGCCCCGCGGCCTGTCCCGCGGTGACAGGGGGAAGCGGGAACAGGAGAGACATCCCCGCTCCCATCTCCTGCCCCGCGGGCTGTCCCGCGGTGACAGGGGGAAGCGGGGACAGGAGGGACATCCCCGCTCCCATCTCCTGCCCCGCGGCCTGTCCCGCGGTGACAGGGGGAAGCGGGGACAGGAGAGACATCCCCGCTCCCATCTCCTGCCCCGCGGGCTGTCCCGCGGTGACAGGGGGAAGCGGGGACAGGAGAGACATCCCCGCTCCCATCTCCTGCCCCGCGGCCTGTCCCGCGGTGACAGGGTGAAGCGGGGACAGGAGAGACATCCCCGCTCCCATCTCCTGCCCCGCGGCCTGTCCCGCGGTGACAGGGGGAAGCGGGGACAGGAGGGACATCCCCACTCCCATCTCCTGCCCCGCGGCCTGTCCCGAGGTGACAGGGGGAAGCGGGGACAGGAGGGACATCCCCGCTCCCATCTCCTGCCCCGCGGCCTGTCCCGCGGTGACAGGGGGAATCGGGGACAGGAGGGACATCCCCGCTCCCATCTCCTGCCCCGCGGCCTGTCCCGCGGTGACAGGGGGAAGCGGGGACAGGAGGGACATCCCCGCTCCCATCTCCTGCCCCGCGGGCTGTCCCGCGGTGACAGGGTGAAGCGGGGACAGGAGAGACATCCCCGCTCCCATCTCCTGCCCCGCGGGCTGTCCCGCGGTGACAGGGGGAAGCGGGAACAGGAGAGACATCCCCGCTCCCATCTCCTGCCCCGCGGCCTGTCCCGCGGTGACAGGGTGAAGCGGGGACAGGAGAGACATCCCCGCTCCCATCTCCTGCCCCGCGGGCTGTCCCGCGGTGACAGGGGGAAGCGGGGACAGGAGAGACATCCCCGCTCCCATCTCCTGCCCCGCGGGCTGTCCCGCGGTGACAGGGGGAAGCGGGGACAGGAGGGACATCCCCGCTCCCATCTCCTGCCCCGCGGCCTGTCCCGCGGTGACAGGGGGAAGCGGGGACAGGAGAGACATCCCCGCTCCCATCTCCTGCCCCGCGGCCTGTCCCGCGGTGACAGGGGGAAGCGGGGACAGGAGGGACATCCCCGCTCCCATCTCCTGCCCCGCGGCCTGTCCCTCGGTGACAGGGGGAAGCGGGGACAGGAGGGACATCCCCGCTCCCATCTCCTGCCCCGCGGCCTGTCCCGCGGTGACAGGGTGAAGCGGGGACAGGAGAGACATCCCCGCTCCCATCTCCTGCCCCGCGGCCTGTCCCGCGGTGACAGGGGGAAGCGGGGACAGGAGGGACATCCCCGCTCCCATCTCCTGCCCCGCGGCCTGTCCCGCGGTGACAGGGGGAAGCGGGGACAGGAGGGACATCCCCGCTCCCATCTCCTGCCCCGCGGCCTGTCCCGCGGTGACAGGGGGAAGCGGGGACAGGAGGGACATCCCCACTCCCATCTCCTGCCCCGCGGCCTGTCCCGCGGTGACAGGGTGAAGCGGGGACAGGAGAGACATCCCCGCTCCCATCTCCTGCCCCGCGGGCTGTCCCGCGGTGACAGGGGGAAGCGGGGAGCGGAGGGACATGCCCGCTCCCATCTCCTGTCCCGCGGGATGAATATGCGCTAAAGCGCGGCGGCCATTTTTTTTTCTCGCGACCCCGTTAGTAACGCGGTGGTCTCGGGGTGGACCCCGAGACCCGCGTTATAACGGGGTTTAGCTGTATTAAGGGGCCTATGCAGAGAGCAGCGCTAACGGAAATTTCGGCGTTTTTTAGCGCTATATGGCTATAATAAGGTTGGAAATGGCGAGTTGAGTAAAAAGCGCCATTTTTTATTTTTTTTTAGTAGAACTCGCCGCACGGCTGGCGAGAACCAAAATCTCGCCAGTTTTGAAAAGGGCCGTATGCAGAAAGGTACGATCGCCATCTAGGGGCTGTTCGCGCCATTAAAATGGAGAGAAATTCTACAATTAGCTCCGCCAACAAAAGTTGGCAGGAAACTGGAGCTCACCGGCGAGAGTGAAAAGAAAAAAAAAAAACGCGCTTTTTTTCAAACATGTTTCACCAGCGCGCATCTCGCCGGTTGAAACTCTCCATAATCAAGCATGATTTTAAATGCAGTTTTCTGACCTTTCTGCATATGGAGATAAAATCACGCCATTACAGGTACAATTTATTACCAATTCCAATTATTTCCAGCGCTGCTCTCTGCATAGGCCCCTAAGTAAATTGAGAATGGAAAAATATTCAGCACAAACGTACAGAATGTGATGTTCTGAGAGATCTTACAGATGTTATCAAATCCCACAATGAATGTATAGAAAATGTCTGTATAGAACGAGTCAAACAAGAATATGCCAATAAAACGTTTAATTGGGAGATACAGGGGCCACAATTCAGGTCAGTTAGCTGGAAGAAGGGAAGCCGGTCAGCCGGTAGAGCCGGTCAGCCAGAAGAGCAGGTCAGCCGGTCAGCCAGTAGAGCAGATCAGCCGGTCAGCCGGTAGAGCAGGTCAGCCGGTCAGCTCTGAGATCAGCATTACTTATATCTCCTAACCTTTGCCCCCTGCATGTAATGCGCAGAACAGCCTGCACTGCATATACTGTACATGAGATACTTAACCCTTTCTTTTCGCTCGACTCTAATCTGAATGATTTGCTAATTGGTTTGTAATTAGAGAGATATTTGTAGCAGAATCCCATGTATGTTCTTTTTACCTTTTTAGATACCGTTTTGTGTAATAAAAGATATGAGATCAGAGGGGCTCCCTGTTTGCACTCGTGTTTTGGCAGAAGTGTATATGTGACCCTATAAATCTCCCTCACACCCGGCTTGGCAGTGTGACACTAGTGCAGCGACCTGGGGAAGAATCACTGAGCTGTTAGCAATAGATACAACGGATAGAAAAGACACTACACATAGGTTGGATTAAAGAGAGTATTTTATTGAAATAATTAATCTCTTTGCTGGGAGGGGCCTGCAGCACATTGCAGAGCGATATAGTAACACGCAGAGCAATGCACTGCAGGCCCCTCCGGCAGCAAAGGGGTGAAGACCAATGCAGGGTGTATAAAGATCTCACTGATAATTCATGCACAAAGGGCTGTTTGTTGCTGTGATCCAGAGGAAGGCGAAACATAACCCCTGCTGTGCAATGGGGGGAAAAAATTCCTTCCTGACCCCATTAAATGGCGATCGGATGGTCCCTGGATCACTGCGCAGTGAGATCAGATGGAGCAGCACAGATCAGCGTTGTTATACACAGGGGCACACTCAGTATATAGAGATGCGGGTGATGGGGCCCTTGTGCCCCTGTGTATAACTCACCTGCTCCCCCATCCCCCTACATATCTATCCCATTCACCCCTTTTCCTCCCGCATACCTCGCAGGGCCGGCCGGCCATTAGGCGGTCGCCTAGCGCGCAAAGGTCCTAGGGGCGCATTAATAATCATTATTATTTTTTCCTCTTATTATTTCTAATTTATTTATCTTTTTTTAAAAATTATTATTCTTTTTTTTATCCAGTATTTTGGCGCCCTTTTATTTTTATTTTGCGTCGCGCTGGGGTGCGGTCGCACCCCCTGCAGCCCCGATAGCTACGCCACTGTTTATTTTATTATTTTATTTATCTTATTATTTTTTATACAACTGGGGCACAAATTTTAAGTTTCGCCTGGGGCGCATGAAACCCGTGCTCCGGCCCTGCTCCTTGTTCTCTCTCACCCTCTCACGCCCAATATCCCAATCTCCCTCTAGTACCTGCCCCTCCCGCAGCCTTCCTGATCTTATCTGCCTCTCCTGCGGTCAAACCAACTTCTCAGGGCCCCTAGAATACCCCTGGATCTACGCCCTGGCTCCTCTGCTACCTGCTCCCGGGGTCTGCTGCTCCGCCTAAAAAAGGTGAAGCAGCAGATCTGTCCGCACCTCTCGTATTCTGCTACCTGCTCCCGGGGTCTTCTCCTCCGCCTAAAAAAGGTGAAGCAGCAGATCCGTCCACACCTCTCGTATTCTCCTAGGCCATCGTCCACCACGTCGCCAGACTTGACATCCGCTTCGTCGTCTGCCTCATCGGCCGCCTTGTAGCCCACCTCTTCGCACCACTTGACGCCCGCTTTATCGTATGCCTCGTCGTCCGCCTCGTAGCCCGCCTCGTCGTCTGGTGGCACAAAGGGCACCACCTTCGTGCGTGTCCTGATCTGCAGGAGACATGAAGTGTTTGTAACCAGGGACAGTGATACTCTGTATCGCAAGAGCTCCTGTGCCACTTATACCCCCTCCCCAATACCACATTATACCGCCCTCCACAGGGCAAATACCCGTTATACCCACCTCCCCAGGCTCAGTACCCAGTTATACAACCCTCCCAAGGCCCAGTACCCTGCTATACGCCCCTCCCCAGGCCCAGTACCTGTTATACCCACCTCACCAGGCCCAGAACCCGTTATACCCACCTCACCAGGCCCAGTACCCATTATATACCCCTCCCCAGAAGGTCATGTTTCTATTTATCAAAAATACATTGAGTTACCTCTGGTTTTCAAGCATGTCCTGGGGGAGTTATCACAGAGACACAGAAACGTCGCTGAGTTTGGTGAGTAACTCCCTTAAACTCTCAGCAGTTGAATTCCCCATTAGGCGCTTAATGCGTTAAAAACAAGCGTTGCTATTTCTTTGCATGAAGTTGCAGGTAATTGGAAGAGTTACACAGTGACGGCTATTTCATCACTCACCTTCTTCCATCGAATCGGTCTTAGCGGTAGTGATCTCAGTATTATTTCTTCCTTAACATCGGATATCCATATCCATTCTTCGCCTCTGATCTGTATGCAAGACAATGCTTTAAGACAGGGTTGCGCAACCTTTTTCCCCTGCTCCCCCCTCCACCCTCCCCACCTTGTCTCCGACGTTCTGATGTAACGACGTCATGTGATATCACGTTGCTATGGCAATGCCACATCATGTGACGCCACGTTGCTGTCTCCAGAAGCCGCCGGAGACAAGGAAAGGGAACTTACAGAGGCCTTGCGCGCGATTTCCGGCATTTAATTTAAATGCTGTGGGGAAGAGCGAGGGGCCACTGTAAGCGCCGAGCCCCTCCTCCCCAAGAAAATGTCGCACCCCTCGATTTGCGCACCCCTGCTTTAAGAGATATTCTGGGACCCTCCAACTCCTCCATCGGACCCTTCCTCATATTGACTGACCTTGCAGTGCTCTGCACTGACTTGCACTGACCTGCTATGATGCCTCTCAAAATACCATGCTAACTCATTCTGAACATACATGTGTCCTTTCTACATGTTACTCAGCTTGTATGGGCCACAGACAGCTTTCCCGGGGTCCAGGACTAGTTGCCACCGGGGACACTCACCCATGGGTCGGCGACCTTGCGAGAACCCACCCCCCCAACCTGTTTTCTCTTGCATTGCCATAGAACCAACATTTCAGCCTGCTGGCCTTTCTCAGGTAAAGTGGCTAAACCCACTAAAGCCAATAAAGAAAGGCCAGCAGCCGAAACATTGTAGTCTGTGGCACAATAAATTATCTTTTTTTATTCAAATCCGTGTGCCCTTTTCCATCAATCATATTGTATCCATTGGACGAAATGCCGGTCTTCCCTGAGACTAAGGGGCACCGGTAAAAGTATGACTAATTGTTTTTTTTAGTGTGCAGCAAATCCCCATCATTTTTGCGTTCTCTTGCTCTGCCCCAATCTGACACACCACCTTGCTCTCTCACCCCCCTCTTACACTCCCGCGTCACCCTTTCCTTCCCCAAAGGTTGTCCTTTAATCAGATCTTACCCAAATTGTCTCCATCTCCCTTGGAAATGTTCTGTCTTTAAACTGTGCGGCTCCTCTTGATCCGGACTTTCTTAGCTGACCCCTTTAGGTTTCGGCTCCGAGGGTCTAAAAAATAAGCGACTCCGAAAAGATGTGAAATATGCCCACGGGTCCTAATGGGGCACTGAGGGGGAGACTTAAATACTAGTAAATATAATCTACTGTGCTAACAAATATAATCTATTAACTAACAAATATAACTTATTAAACTAAGAAATATAACTTATTAAACTAAGAAATATAATTTATTAAACTAAGAAATATAACTTATTAAACTAAGAAATATAATTTATTAAACTAAGAAATATAACTTATTAAACTAACAAATATATCTTATTAAACTAAGAAATATAATTTATTAAACTAAGAAATATAACTTATTAAACTAAGAAATATAACTTATTAAACTTACAAATATAATCTATTTAACTAAATAAATATCTATTAAACTAAATAAATATCTATTCAACTAAATAAATATAATCTACTTCAAAACAATACAATAAAAAGCTGGAGAAATGATACGTTAACCAAGCCACAGATGTGATGCCAATGAGCGTTGAACTCCTTGCAGATCCACCGTCAGCTGGTTGTGGCAGAAAATGGTGACATGCAGTAGAACAGAGTGGTTGAGCTGTAACCACGGCAGTCAGGTCAGAAATCAACACAATATTTTTTGAAATTTAGAATGAGAATGTTCAGTATGTCACATTCTGGGCTCAGACTCTGAGCCCTGTCACATGTTAGCAGCTTGTGATAATAGAAAGTATCCATATACTGGGATGTGATAAGAGACATTATAGTCATTTTATACTGGGTCCCATAACCTGCTTTATATGAAGTATCATTTTACACTAGTAGAGATGTTACATTTTGAAAAAATAGCGCTTCTGGCGACAATGTTCATTTTCTCTACAAATGATAAATGAAAAAGTTGGATAAAATGTTATATGTGTTTGTGCGCGCGCAATATATATATATATATATATATATATATATATATGAGTAAAAAGAGAAAAAAGTAACCCGTATGGGAGCACTCAGGTATGCAGATTAACATATAGTATTTTATTTATTTGACACAGTGCAAAAAAGGATAAGTAAACAGTACACTGCCGACACACTTAATTGCAGTGCGGCCAGATCCGCAAGCCGGGAGATTTCCCGGCTTGCTAGTGGCCGCCCCTCGGCGGCGGTCACGCGTCTTCGGGAGCCTGCGCCCCCTGCACGCGCGTCCAGGGCTCCCCGAGGGAGCCCTGGTGTCCCGCGATGTGGGGGACGGCGGCAGGGGGTTCCGGGGGACCCGGCGGACCCGGCAGCGGTAGGGAGAGCGCCCCGATCAGAGGGCGCTCTTCCGCTGCTTCGGCGCTCGCCCGTCACCCTCGGGCGCGCGCCAGGCTACTGCTGCGGCCAAGAACGGGCAAATGCTCGAATAAACTTGGCCGCAGCAGTACATGATTAAAAACACTTAAAAAAGGCTAGGACCCCTGTCACGGGTACTACCCATAGACACAAGTGGGCAAAACTAGGGAATGACTCAAATTGTCAACCCTTAACATGAAAATGGATAGTGACTCAAGAAACACTTGGATAGGTCAGAATAAATCACAACAGGTTAATGGGTTCACAGGCACCTATACAAAGCCAAAGATAATACGTACTACACACCAATGAAGTGACTAGTCAAAATATAAATGACAATCTTAAACCATCATAAATCTGCTTGAGCATACAATTATGTAACCAATACCAACAGCACAAATAAATCACTTGAAGGAAAAAGGTGGCATGATGGGATGAAGTCACTAGATGTGTAGAGCAATGAAGTGTGTGAATAGCATGTATGGAAAATTGCCTGATGAACGCCTATTAGATAACCTTGTGTGTGTTGTCAGTATCCATAATGAAAAAATAGAGTGTCACAGTCCAGAGATTAGTTGCACCAGTGCTGGGTAGCATAGTTACGTGAACATCTGTCAGGGGTCCTGCCTAGCACCCCCACTCCGACGCACCCCCACTCCAAGTCTAAGTCTCTGGACGAAACGCGTCGGAGTGGGGGTGCTAGGCAGGACCCCTGACAGATGTTCACGTAATTTTGCTACCCAGCACTGGTGCAACTAATCTTTGGACTGTGACACTCTATTTTTTCATTATGGATACTGACAACACACACAAGGTTATCTAATAGGCGTTCATCAGGTAATTTTCCATACATGCTATTCACACACTTCATTGCTCTACACATCTAGTGACTTCATCCCATCATGCCACCTTTTTCCTTCAAGTGATTTATTTGTGCTGTTGGTATTGGTTACATAATTGTATGCTCAAGCAGATTTATGATGGTTTAAGATTGTCATTTATATTTTGACTAGTCACTTCATTGGTGTGTAGTACGTATTATCTTTAGCTTTGTATAGGTGCCTGTGAACCCATTAACCTGTTGTGATTTATTCTGACCGATCCAAGTGTTTCTTGAGTCACTATCCATTTTCATGTTAAGGGTTGACAATTTGAGTCATTCCCTAGTTTTAAAACCAGAGACATAACATAAAACACAGACAAAGCTCAGTTTTTAGCACATCTAGTGAGACTCATACACGGTACAGTGCCTAAATATATATGGTTAAATATCTAATAAGTAAATGGTCTTTTAGTTTGACATTTTTGGCCAAAATTGTTGTAAGCCCCTGAGCCAACGCCAAGGCAGACCACATATCAGGGGTCCCTAACGCTAATATAAATTCTTAATAACCTGTTTAATAACAGGAAGAATGATTTATAGTAAATCTGTCAATATTAGCTGCAAAGTTCTGTCTGACTGAAGCTTTTATTAACCTGTACATTACCAGGAAAAGCACTCTGTATTAGAGATGTCACAGCCAAACTGCAAGCAGGCAAGTTCCCCTGAGTGGAAGATGCTATGGAGTGAGCCCATAACCATTTAAATGTGGGAGGGGGTGAGCTTAAATTAAGTAGGAGGTTGCCAACCTCCAATCAGCCATGACTAGCTGGACAAGAATTGTAAAACATACTGGACACCTAACAAGCTCCTATTAAACCCCCAAAATACCCACAACATATATATAAGCATATGAGTGTCAGAGGAGTGCTACTGAGCATGGCAATATGCATTAAAACCAGAGACATAACATAAAACACAGACAAAGCTCAGTTTTTAGCACATCTAGTGAGACTCATACACGGTACAGTGCCTAAATATATATGGTTAAATATCTAATAAGTAAATGGTCTTTTAGTTTGACATTTTTGGCCAAAATTGTTGTAAGCCCCTGAGCCAACGCCAAGGCAGACCACATATCAGGGGTCCCTAACGCTAATATAAATTCTTAATGTTTTATGTTTTATGTTATGTCTCTGGTTTTAATGCATATTGCCATGCTCAGTAGCACTCCTCTGACACTCATATGCTTATATATATGTTGTGGGTATTTTGGGGGTTTAATAGGAGCTTGTTAGGTGTCCAGTATGTTTTACAATTCTTGTCCAGCTAGTCATGGCTGATTGGAGGTTGGCAACCTCCTACTTAATTTAAGCTCACCCCCTCCCACATTTAAATGGTTATGGGCTCACTCCATAGCATCTTCCACTCAGGGGAACTTGCCTGCTTGCAGTTTGGCTGTGACATCTCTAATACAGAGTGCTTTTCCTGGTAATGTACAGGTTAATAAAAGCTTCAGTCAGACAGAACTTTGCAGCTAATATTGACAGATTTACTATAAATCATTCTTCCTGTTATTAAACAGGTTATTAAGAATTTATATTAGCGTTAGGGACCCCTGATATGTGGTCTGCCTTGGCGTTGGCTCAGGGGCTTACAACAATTTTGGCCAAAAATGTCAAACTAAAAGACCATTTACTTATTAGATATTTAACCATATATATTTAGGCACTGTACCGTGTATGAGTCTCACTAGATGTGCTAAAAACTGAGCTTTGTCTGTGTTTTATGTTATGTCTCTGGTTTTAATGCATATTGCCATGCTCAGTAGCACTCCTCTGACACTCATATGCTTATATATATGTTGTGGGTATTTTGGGGGTTTAATAGGAGCTTGTTAGGTGTCCAGTATGTTTTACAGTTCTTGTCCAGCTAGTCATGGCTGATTGGAGGTTGGCAACCTCCTACTTAATTTAAGCTCACCCCCTCCCACATTTAAATGGTTATGGGCTCACTCCATAGCATCTTCCACTCAGGGGAACTTGCCTGCTTGCAGTTTGGCTGTGACATCTCTAATACAGAGTGCTTTTCCTGGTAATGTACAGGTTAATAAAAGCTTCAGTCAGACAGAACTTTGCAGCTAATATTGACAGATTTACTATA